>NC_056727.1:547275213-547423892 GCF_019279795.1 Protopterus annectens
CCCGGCCCACCTCTAACTTCAGTTGCTGAACTCAGTGAGGTGCCTTTGCAGCCCCTGACACCAGCCGAGGAACCGTTGCAGGCCTCTACTGAGACCCATTGGGCGTCCGGTACTCAGCCGGGCCCATTTTCTCTTACCAGGATGTTGGCCTTCCGTCATGCATTTGGGTCCGGAGCAGCTTTGCAGGCACCGGCTTCCGCAGACATGGAACCGACGGCCAATGCCAGACAGTGACCGACGACCTCCCCGCCGATTAAGCTGACCTTGTATAAGGCCTTAGAATCATCTAGGCCCAAAACCAAGACTACCCTGAAAAGACCCCATCACAGGGACCCCAGTCTCCGACTACTGTCTTCCCAGCCTACCACGCAGTCACAGCAGTTGCTTAGAATGGCGGAGAATTTGATCACTATAATTAGAGGAAGCCAACCTTCTCAAGGCACCTCAGCTAAAAGAAAGAGGGACATTTCACCTGTGGTTCGTTCTGATCAGGACTAGAAGTCTCTAACAGTGAAGAACAGACATTTGCAGCTTTTGACGGCTCTAATGCTGAAGGACCCTATTCCTGCTGCCACCCCTCCTGAGGACCTTTGCTTCGGGGAAACCTTAAATTCCCTCAGAGAACACGTCCACTTGGAGGCTCAGGATTACCCTCAGTCAAAGAAAAGACTGAGAGTTCCTTGACCTGCCCCAGCGTAATCCCCTGGCTATCCCTCCTATTCTGGATGTGGTGGAAGATGTCTTTCTGGAGTCATCACTCACTCCTGACTCTCTCCCACCTGCCCTCAGAAAGCCTGATAGATGATATAAGGTACAAGATACCCACAAATATCTTTTCCAAAACCCAACAGCTAACCCAGAGGTCATTACTCAGGGTCCTAAGGGGGCTAGGGCTAGTTCCTCAAAAAATCCTATCTCAGCTGACAAAGAAAGCAGGACCTTGGATAGATTAGGCAAAAAAGTCTACACTTCAGCTACCCTAGCCATTAGCGCCCTGAACTGCCATTTCCATATTTTGAAATACCAGCAAAATGTTCTGGAATTACTCAAACAAATAATTTCAACCCTACCAGACAACAGCACTACCAGGGAACTGACAGATCTTATTTTGTCCAGCTCCCAGGTAGCCAAACATTCCCTGCATTGTGGTTTTGAGGCCTTAGAGGCTTCCAGCAGGGCTGCAGTCAGTGGCTCTGTAATCTGAAGGCATGCCTGGTTAAGGGAGCAGCCTTTGCCTGACCAGGTTAAGTCCAAATTGCTAGATGCCCCTCTGGATAAGGACCAACTGTTTGGCACTAAAGCTGCAGAGTTTATCAAGAAAATGGAAGACAAGGCCAAGTCAATGCAGATTGTGAAGGATTTCCTGCAAGTTCAGCCCCCCAGGTTCAGCAAGTATTTCCCCACAAAACATTGGTTCTTTCCTACTCAAGCTAAGCCCGTTCAGAGAAAAACATGCAGGGACAGTCCTACTAGTCACAAGCACAGCACAGATCCGGACAGTGGACCACTGCAATGCCTAGGCACAGGAGTTCTAAGCCACCTCACTTCTCCACTGACTTTCAGTGACTCTGCTCCCTCTGCCTCACCAACCCCCAGAGAGACTAGGAGAAAGACTTTCTCTCTTCCTCGAGAATTGGCAGGCTATCACCCTGGATCTATCGGTCCCAAAATTTATTACCAGCGGGTACAGATTCTTTTTCAAAGAAAGCCCCAGACATTCAGGTTTCCCAGATGTACCAGCGAACCAGAGGGTAGAAGCCATCTGTCAAATACAAAAGCTTTATGTCCAAGAGGCTATGGAACCTGTACCAAAGGAATAGGTTGGAAAAGGGTTTTATTCAAGACTGTTCCTGGTACCCAGAAAAGAGGGCACCTGGCACCCTATTTTAGACCTATCCATTATGAATCTGTCCCTCCTGGTACCCAAATTCAAAATGCTGACCTTAGACAAACTCTTACCCATGTTGATGCCACAACCTTGGCTAGTGACCCTAGATCTGAAGGATGCCTACCTCCACATTCTCGTAAGGAAGTCCTGCAGGAGTTTCCTGCGCTTCAGTGCAGGCTCACAACACTTTCAGTTCTCTGCTCTGTCCTTTGGCTTATCCACTGCTCCCAGAGTCTTTACCAAATGCTTGGCTCCTGTCATTGGCTTTTGCAGACAGAGGGGAATTCAGATTTATTCCTACCTGAACAACTGCCTCATTCAGGCAGACACCAAGGAAGGACTCCTGCAGGACCTCACTTAAGTTCAAACCGTCCTAACCTTCCTGGGATTCAGTGTCAACCAAGACAAGTCCCAGTTCCTACTCACAAGAAGGTTAACCTTCCTGGGAGCCAATCTAGACACAAGTACTCAAACAGCCTCTCTTCCTCAGGAAAGCAGAGGTTTCTCCATTCATACTTCACGCAACTAGCCCACCGGACCCACCTCACAGCAAGGAAATTCCTGCAAGCACTGGGGTACATGGCCTCCTGCATTCTGCTGGTACCCCTAGCCAGACTACACATGAGAAAACTACAGTGGTACCTCAGAAATCTTTGGTGCCAGCACTCAGTCCCTGAAACACCTGCTACCTCTGATACCTTGCCTAAAGAAGGAACTCTTATGGTGGGAGCAGGCATGTTCCCTAAACAAGAGCCTACCCTTCATCATTCCCCCACAGGGCCAGACTATCACTACGGACTCCTCTGACACAGCCTGGGGGAGGGGACACCAGGGGAGCATGTACACTCAGGGCATTTGGGAACAAGAGGTGCAGGGTCCCATATCAATCTAAAAGAGATGTTGGCGATGCACCTGGCCATTCTAGCCTTCAAAGAACACCTCTTACCAGGAGTGCTCCTAATCAGGACAGACAACCCAACAGTAATGTGGCACATCAACAGGCATGGGAGAACTCACTCTTACCCCCTTTGTTGCCTAGCTATACAAATATGGCAGTCAGCCTCAAATCTGAGACTGCACCTGATAGCTCAGTATATCCCAGGGAAGCAAAACACCCTGGCAGATCAGCTAAGCAAAAGCCTCCTGGATCCCCATGAGTGGCAACTGCACAGGGGAACCTTCCTCAACATCACACAAATCTGGGGGAGCCCAGACACGTACCTAATTACAACCCCAGACAACCGCCAGATAAACAAGTTCTCCTCCAGAGAGTTCCTTCCAGAAGCATGGAGAGTGGATGCCCTTTCCTTCCACTGGGGAAACCTCTTTGTGTATACGTTCCCCCCTTGTCCCTGATCCCCAGGCTACTCCTCAAGATCAGGGAGGAAGGACCAAAGGTTATTCTCATTGCTCCAGACTGGCCCAGACAGCACTGGTACCCCTTGCTCCTCAGCCTGGCCAAGCAACTTCCCATGAATCTGCCCCTCTCCGAGATCCTACTAACTCAGGAGAAAGGGACAGTGCTGCACCCAAACCTCCCTACCCTCAAACTGTCCATATGGCTGATTCCCCAAAGGCGGATGACACTACAGCCTTCAGCAGCCAGGTTTTAAACATTATCAAGGAGGCCAAAAAACCAAGCACCAGGAAATCCTACTCGGCAAAATGGAAGAGATTTACTGTCTGGTGCTACAACAAGTCTGTCAGCAGCTCCCATGCCACTCTGCCTTTGGTTCTAGATTACCTGGCAGAGCTCCTAGAACAGGGACTGTCTTATTCTTCTATTAAGATACATGCCTCGGCTATTTCGCCTTTTGTCCAGTCTAACCCGCCAATTTTTTCTCAACATTTGCTGAAAATGTTCCTTGGGGGAGTTGCACACATTAGACCACCCAGAAGACCACCTGCTCCAGTATGGGATCTAAATTTTGCCCTGGAAAAACTAACTTTACCTCCTTTTGAACCAGCTGCCTCAGCTGACCTGAAATACCTGTCTTGGAAAACTGCTTTCTTGCTGGCCATCACCTCAGCCAGGAGAGTGTCTGAACTCCACTCCCTTATGGCTATTCGGCCATTAATTATTTTTCATGCTGACAGGGTGTCTCTCAGGACCAACCCCTCCTTTATGGCTAAAGTAGTTTTGGAGGTTACCCTCAACCAGTCCACCTATCTACCTACCTTCTTTCTCAATCCACAAAATAAACGGGAAAGAATTTTGCATACCCTTGATGTACACAGACAACTGAGATTTTACCTGAGTAGGACCAAAGCAGCCAGGAAATCTAACGAGCTTCTGGTTTCCTTCGCTCCTGGGGCAGACGAGAAGCCCATCTCCAAACAGACCATTTCTAAATGGATCTCTCATTGTATCCATTTCTGCTACTCCTTTCATGGAAAGAGTCCTCCAAATCTGTCAGATCTCATTCCACTAGAGCAGCCTCTACTTCCACTGCTTTCCTGAGAGGGATTCCTACTAAGGAAATTCTGGAAGCTGCCACCTGGACATCCATCCACACATTCACCAAGCATTACCAGCTAGACACAGTCTCTAAGACAAGAGCAGCCTTTGCATCTGCTGTCCTGCAGGGCATGCTAGCATCCCCTTTATAGGCTGCTTACCCTTTATTCCTATATTCCTTCCTCCACCCTTTCTTTCTCAGCTTTGGGGAATCTTCCCATAAGTGATGACTGCAACAGTGAAACATGAAGAACATAGTACAGTTGTGTACACTTACCATAAATGCAGATGTTTGAGTGTATTCATTGTTGCAGTCCTGTTTCCCTCCCACCATCCCCCTTTAGTTCATCCTTTTTAGGGCTCATACCTACTGAGGGCAAGAAAAACTGATGTAATGACGTTGGCTGTCTCCTTTATAGCCCTGACGACTTAACGTCAGTTTCTGCTCCAAGACGGCCGACGCAGGAGGGAAAATGTTTCCTCTGGTATTTGGGCTGGCTGAGGGCTAACCAGCAGGGATAACCCACAAGTGATGACTGCAACAGTGAATACACTCGAACATTTACATTTGTGGTAAGTGTACACAACTGTACTTTTTGGCTGCTTTATTGAATGCCTTTTCTTCTGCATTTTAGGCTCCTGACTCAGTCCTCTGCTCCTAAAAACCCTGATCGGTTCTGTAGTGCCTAATGACTGCCGATTCCTTTATGAGTGTCCATCTCCTGACCCTTCGGTGGTCTCTGTGACATCTGACCAGCTTTCTAAATTACTGCAGCTTCTTCCTTCTGATAAGGACAGCAGGACTATGGAAAGTCTGGGTAAAAAGGTTTATACTTCAGTTACCCTAGCCTTTCAAGCTGTTAATTATGAGACTCGTATGACCAGATATATTTTGGCCCTACTTTCTCAGGCTTGCCTGGGTTATTTCTGGCCTTTCTGATTCTGAGGGAAAGATGTCTGCTTTGTCTCTGTTAGAAACTTCTTTGCATGTAGCTTGCATTCCATCAAATGTAGTTGTGATGCAGCAGATGCAACAGATTCTTTCAGGGATGCCACTTTTGGGTCTGTGTTGAGGTATTCCTGGCTATGACTTCAACCTCTGCCTGATGATATTAAGGCTAAGTTGATGGATGCTGTTTTGGACGACAAATTTTTGTTTGATGATGCTGCTGCTAATTTATTTATTTACTGGCATGGTCCACTGGGCTGAAGGGAGCCCATTTTCAGTGGAGGCCTGGGGAGAAAAGCTCCACAATAATACAAACATACAATACAATAAGTAGAAAAACATTAAGAAACAGATTAATAATAGTCACAGATCACCACTACATACATAGTAAAATAAACAAGGTAAAAGCTAGTTACATTAATTACAGTATAATAAAATATGTACAGTCACAGTTGAGTAGGCCCTCATTGTTGGTATCTACGTTTGTTACAGTTAGTAACTACATTACTTACATTCTAAAATGAGAGATTGTGTGGAATGCTATATAAGGAGCCACAGTTAGGTATATTATGTAAAATATTGGCAGTTCAACTTCAGTAATGTGTGAAGAATATTATAGGTTCATAGGTGTGTATTAGGCTAATGGCCCTGGAGCCTTTACAAGCCTAGCCCATAAGATTACCCTGACATCATGACACCCGACCTTAGTTCCCAGTGCCTCTGTCGAGTAGAGCCAGTGGAGTGATCCCCGGGGTGAATTTTCTATTTCCCATCCACTCATCAAAATCCCTCTTGAAGAGGGCCAGTGAGATGCTCTGTTTGACATGTATGGGAAGTCTATTCCACAGCATGGGCAGTCTCTGGGTTATGAACCTGTCCCTGCAGCACGTTCTGTTGATTGTGATAATGAGGTTGAGGTCTCTGGAGCGTTTGGTGCGGAGGGATTGGGATTTCTTTAGATGTAGCATTTCTAACAGAACTGGGTCAGACATGGCTTTGTAAGTCAAGCTGAGATCGCCTCTTAAGTAGGCGAGACAGAGAATAGTTGGAGTTTTTTGAGTCTGTCCCTATAGGACAACTGTTTAACGCCTAAGATCCTCCTTGTGAGGCACGTTTGCAGCCTCTCCAGTTGTTGCAGGTGTCTAGTGAGGTACATGCCAAATGGGGCATTGTACTCGATGATTGGCCTAATGAGGGAAGAGTAGAGGGAGACGATGACCTTTTTCTTCCTGGATGCAAAACCCTTAGTAATGAGATGTGCTACATGGAAGGACTTTCTGGCCATAGTGGTAATGTGGTGGTCAAAAGAGAGGTTGCTGTCAAGCTGTGTTCCCAGATCTCTTATAACGCCTTCTGTGTTCGGTGGACTACCATCGATGTGGTAATTCATGGGAACCTGGTTTTTCCCAAAAGGGATGATGACGCATTTTTTGGCATTGCGCTTAAGGCCATGGTTCTGACACCAGTCATTTGTCTTAGTGAGGCATTTCTGTAGGATGTCAGCATCACTTGGGGAGGTAATAATAGCTCCCAACTTGCAATTGTCTGTGAACTTTGTCAGCCAGAGTCTCTTCGTGTTGGCCTGGAATTCAGAGAAGTTGATACCAAACAGGAGAGGACCAGGACCAAACCCTGTGGGACTCCACTCGTGACTGGTCAGCAGTGTGACTTGGAGTCAGCTACTTTCACACTGTGGGGGTTTGTCTGTCAGCCAGTTTGGAACCCACCTAGTGATGTCGGGGTTGATGCCTATCTTAGTGAGTTTTTCTGATTCCTGAGTGGGGAATGGCATCAAAGGCCTTGCCCAGATCAAGGTAGGCTGTATGAACCACCTTGCCTTCATCCACAGCTGTGGTGACTGACTCAAAAAAGTCAACCAGGTTGAGCAGGCATGATCTACTATCACAAAACCAAACTGTGTGGTATCCAGAGTTTGGAGATTCCCTATTTCCTTGTTTATTAGGTCCATGATGATGCATTCCATAGCTTTGCATGTCAGACTCATCAGGCTAATGGGACGATAGTTCCCAGGGTCTGTAGTCACTCCTCCTTTGTGGAGAGGGATGACTGTAGCAGTGTGCCATTCAGTAGGGACAAAGCCTGAGGTGAGGCTGTGATTGAACAGGGCACACAGGTGAGGTGCCAGTTCACTCTGTACTTCATGTAGAACACAGCCAGGGATGTTGTCAGGTCCCATAGGAGCTGTATTCTTGGCCTTGGATAGTGCTGTTTTAACCTGTGCAGCAGTAATACTGGGTGCCTAGCCGTTGACTGGTATTGCGATTGGTCCTTTGGTGGTGGGGGTAATGTTGGCACTGAATCTGTCGGCCAGTATATTGGGAATATCGGTTGGCTCAGTATTGGAGGTAACATTCTGCAGTAACTCAGAGCAAATGTGGGTATTGCCGTGGAGATTCTTTACATAACTATAGAAGGCCTTGTGGTCGTCTTTACTATCTGCTGCAATTCTGTTTTCATAGCTAGCTTTAGAGGATTTGGTGAGGGATCTCAACTTTTTGTTGAGACTGATATGGGAGTTTTTCCAGTTTTGGGACTTTACCTTATTCCGCTTCAGTTTCCTCCTTGTGTTGTAGAGTTTGTGTTTGACAGGGGACCACCAGATTGGCTTCCTTTTTTGGAGGAGAGCGTCTTGATTCTATTGGGTATGGCAAGATCCATGCATTTGTGTATGTGTTCATACAGTACGTTGGTGTATGAATCGGCGGTCATGCAACTATTCTCCATTTGCATGGGTGCAGTGAAGTTAGCCACCTCTGTTTTTAGGAGCCCAAAGTTAGCTTTGGAGAAGTTTTTCATGGTGATTACCTTTGCTGGGGGTGGGATGGATGTGGATTTCCAAGGTGATTAGTTTGTGGACGGATCTTACCAGGGAGGAGTTGACTATTGGTGTAGAGCAACGGTTGCCCATGTTAGTAATGACCAGGTCAAGGAGGTTGCTACTGCTAGTGGGGGTAAGAACGAGCTGGTCCAGGGCAATGGAATTGATGAATTCCAGGAAACGTTGGGCAAGTGTATTGGTACACGAGTAGTTTTCCCAGTTAATGGAGGGGTAGTTGAAGTCACCCAGTCTGCGGGTGTTAGGTTGGACTCTAATATTCTCTATGGTGCTTAGGAACGTGGAGTGTGAGTTTTATGACATGGTTGGGGACATAGGTTCATAGGTTAGTACTAGGCTAACTGCCCTTGCAAGCCATTGGAACCCTAGCCAATTATCCCTTGTGAGACTCAAACCCTGCACCTTGTGTTTGTAAGGCAAACATCTTAACCATTAGGCCATCCTCCCGTCCCAGGCAGATAGATACTGGATCCCCTTAGAATGACACCAGTGGACATGGGTGGTAATCTATAACAGGCTACGACCTGAAATCGCTATCATACCCAATGTTAGCTGCACCTGAAGTATCTCTGATGTGTTATGTTATGCTACCAGTCTGGAGGTGTGCGCATCCTTTATGAATGTGGAAACACCACCGCCTTTGGAGCTTCGGTCCAAGTTCTGGGGCCGAAAGGTGTGGAATGAGTTATAACCTGGTAGTGCTGGGGTGCTTTCTGCTACCTTGAACCAGGCGTCTGTTACAGCATAAATGTCGATGTTCTCCATTTTAAGGAGTGCTTCGAGTGAGTGCATTTTGAGATTTAGACTTCTAGCTTTGAGCAGCATGACCCTCAGATTGCATTTGTTTGTAGCTGTTATGGTGGTAATTTGGTCTTTGGAGCACCACCTAAAAAAGGCACTATAGGGGTGGCAAGAGCCTTGGCCAATATCTGGAAGTCCAGGGGTGACAGATGCAGGCCATCTCTGCCAAAGCTTTGAGGTCTGTCAGTTATGTCGTCCCAGGCAGATAGATACTGGATCCCCTTAGAATGACACCAGAAACTTAGCCTGTTGTTGAAATCAATCAATGTGAGAGTGTTCAATCTCGCCGTTTGTTTTTACACACGGGTTCGGAGCCGATCCTCGGCTCCGAGTCGGCCGCATAGCAAAGCTCTGCATCTAAGAGAAGCTCGAGACCAGGCTATATCCCACAATCCTCCCTGCCATTACTCAGATCTAGTTTGCCGCTGCAACAGGTCACATCGCTTCAGAGAGCTCGGACCAGAGATTAGGAGTTATAACAGATAAGATAGTCTTTTTTTCTTCTTTTTAGTCCTAAAAAGTTATTATTCTCCTATAGTTTTTTTGTGGATACTTATATTTTATTTACTGTAGTGTGTTTGTGTGTGGTTTATAGTTAGTTTTTTTCTTTAGGTTTCCCTTTGGGGCCTACCCCTTTCTAACTATAAATTCCCTTTTAATTTTAAACCTCACTTCTTTAAGTATGTCTGAGAAAGTTAAGAGTGGGTTCAAAAGGTGTCAGTGTGGACAGAAAATGTCCATCACTGACAACCACACTTCCTGCGTCTACTGTCTTGGCCCTCTCCACTTGCAAGAGGATTGCTCCATTTGCCATTCCTTCAGTGGGAGGGTCATGACAGATAGACGCAGGAAACTTATTGATAGGGGGCTTCTTAAGCCTGCTTTCCAAGAAGCCTTGGACAAGTCGGACCAGGCTTCTAAGTCTTCGAAGGGGTCGAAGATGTCGGAGCCCATGTCATCGGCTCTGAGTACATCTTCCAGAGTTCGTTCGCCGGTTCCACAGACTTCGGGGCCGAGCGTCGAACGTTTGTCACTCACTGAGCCCCAGGTCTTGGAACCGGTGTCGGAACTACCGCCACCGCCGATTCTTCGGTCGGTGCCATCTTCGGCTCCTTCGAACCGTTCTTCCAGACCATTATCTGATAACTGATGTGGATCATGTCGTGCAGAAACTGATGGAGAACACGGCTCTTTCCAAATTGATTGCAGTTTCCTCCCAGTTGATGTCGAAACTAGAAGGCCTCCCTTTATCTCCAACAGGTCCTCCTTCGAGACCCATCCAGTCTTCGGAGCCGGAAGAGGATGAGCCGATGATAGTGGAGCCATCGGTGCCGAAACCGTCCATAGCATGATCGACACCACTTACCTCGACTCCATCGGAACCGATAGGTGAGTCTCGGAGTCGACTATCTCTCCTTGGTTCCGTGACCGAGAGTCGTACCGACCTTTCGGTGCTGACTCTCCCTCTCGGGGCCTCGGCACAGATCGGTTCGGCTCCGTCCTCGGGGTCGAGACCCATGGGCCCCGTGTCTCGGATTCTTCCATGTTCTTCGGAACCGGGAGAGTCCTCGGCCCGAGGTTCAGGGGTTTTTGACCTCATGAGGAAGGTTTTGTCTACACAGACAACCACTACATCGGACATGTCTTCTCCCTCCCCTAAGGAGCCACTCTCTGTTTCTGTTCCCACGACACATCCAAAGCGTGGAGCACCATTGTCTCAGCCATCCCTAGAGGATGCCCCTTGTTCCTCTGAGGCCTCACCGGAATCCCCCTCCGATGAGGTCCTGAGGAAAAGATTGTGCAAGAGGAGGCATTTAGACTCCCCACAGGAATCTTTAACTTCTGACACTGACTTGGATGAGTCAGAGGGGTCCCCAAAATCACCCTCCGAAGATGTCTCATTTGCGGACATATTGGAGATATTAAAACAGAGGGGTGATTGGCAGTCCCTAGCCCCCACTGAGAACGAGTCAGTGTTGCTGAAGGCATTTGGTGCTCAACCTTCTACCTCCTGGGTTACTCCGCCCTTCGATGAGTTAATGGAATTAATTGCTCGAAGGGCGTGGGAGACACCGGACACAGTGGAACCGGTCCCTAGAAAGCCAAGTAAATTTATTACTGCCCCCCAGGACAAGACGTATCTAACAAAAGGAGTCCCCGTTGACGCTATGGTGGTGGCAGCAGCCACTAAAAAGGAGATGTCTGAGTCTTCCTCTTCTGTTCATCCTCCTAATAAGGATTCTAGGACTATGGACAGATACGGAAGCGTTTTTTAGTTCAGCGACTTTTTCCATGCGTTCGCTAAACTATTTGACACATTTTACACGACTACAGAGGGATCTCATCAAGGAGCTGAGAGATACCCTCCAGGGTAACACAGATGCTGCTGTTTCAGATAAGGTGACAGCACAACTTAACACCCTTACCTCCGTAGTGAACTCGTCCATGAGGCTCATCTCGTATGCGGCTGAAGGGTCGAGTAGGGCCGCAGCTTCAGCGATTGCTCTACGAAGACAATCCTGGATGCGGCTGTGCTCTTTTGCGGAAGCCCTCAAGTCTTTTTTCGCCAACGCCCCCTTTGATGGTGCCACTCTTTTTGGGCCCAAAGTGAAAGAGACATTAACTCGGTGTGAGCAAGAGGGAAAGACTCTGTCTGCTGTCGGAGTCCGTTTTTCCGTTCCATCCAGACCGTACCCCAAAGGGCAACGAGGCAGAAAAATGTGGTTCCGTAGAACTCTGGGATCTTTCCAGGCCACACAGAGTGAACCCCCCCCCCCAGAGGCAGGGGGGGGGGGCAGACATGGAAGACGCCACCCCGGCGGCAGAGGGGGTCTGCAGAACCAAGGCGACAGGGATATACTATCCCTGGTAAGCCTTTCCAGCACTCCTGAATGGAGGCCCGACTGTCCTGCTCTGGAGGCAGTCAGGGGTCGCTTGGCTTTATACCCACAGGCCTGGCAAACTCTCACCTCAGACTCCTGGGTAAAAAGCATTGTAACCAGAGGATACAAAATACCCCTTATGTCAACTCTACCCCAACACAGAAGGTCTCCAGATGTGCCACCCTGTCTGCGAGGCCAAGCAGCAATAGAAATTTCAAAGCTGCTCAAAAAAAGAGTCATTCAGCCAGTCCTGGCGGACCAAAAAGGATCCGGAACTTACTCAAGGTTCTTTTTGGTTCCGAAAAAGACAGGGGACTGGAGACCCATTTTGGATCTCAGCAATCTCAATATCTTCGTAAAGAAGGAAAAGTTCCGGATGGTCACGCTTCAATCGATCCTTCCATTTTTACAGAAGGACGACTGGATGTGCTCAATAGATCTCAAGGACGCGTACTACCACATCAAGATGGCCAGACCGTCCAGAGATCACCTGCGCTTCCGGCTGGGAGTCAGTCATTTTCAATTTCGAGCCCTGCCCTTTGGGCTCACCTCAGCCCCCAGGGTATTCACCAAATGCATGGCAGTGGTAGCATCTCACTTGAGATGTCTAGGATTCCGGGTGTTTCCCTATCTGGAAGACTGGCTCCTCACCGCCACCACCGAGCGTCTCCTCATACAAGCAAGAAACTATACAGTCAACCTTTGTTTCCACCTAGGGATTTCCATAAACTTCAAAAAATCTGTCTTATTGCCCTCACAGCATATTTCATTTATCAGAGCGGACCTAGATACCCTTTTAACATTAGTAAAGCTCCCTCAAGTAAGGGCTTCATCCCTCAAGGAACAGGTTCTTCTTCTGCTGCAATGCAGGAAAGCCCCGGCCAAATTGGTATTGAAAGTTTTGGGTCTCATGGCAGCGTCCCTGATTGCTATTCCCATGGGAAGGCTGCACATGAGACTCCTCCAATGGCTACTGTTCACGCAGTGGTCGTTCCAACAGTTACCCCTAAAGTACGAGATCCTGATAACAGATTCCTGCAAACGAGACCTCTCATGGTGGGTGTCCAGCCAGGACCTCACTATGGGTCGTCCATTTGTT
Source organism: Protopterus annectens (assembly GCF_019279795.1). NCBI lineage: Eukaryota > Metazoa > Chordata > Ceratodontiformes > Protopteridae > Protopterus > Protopterus annectens. The sequence continues at coordinate 547,288,148 of NC_056727.1, forward strand.
CTACCAAATCCGACAGCCACTATAACCACGGACGCTTCCCTGATAGGGGGACTTTTCAGGGAAGAACAGTCCAAGGGGAATGGTCCAACATCGAGTACAACCTGCACATAAATGTTCTAGAAATGAGGGTGGTGTTCCTGGCGTTGCAACACTTTCAAACCCTCCTACCTCTAGGGACAGTAGCAGTTCAGACAGACAACATGTCTGTAGTCTGGTACATAAACAAACAAGGGGGAACCAAATCTTACCCATTATGCAGAGAGGCCATGAGAATTTGGCAATGGGCAGAGTCCACGGGTCGCTTTCTGATAGCAACGCACATCCCGGGGTCATCCAACGTCATTGCGGACAGGTTGAGCAGAGCCATCCTGTTACCTCACGAGTGGTCCCTCAAACTACAAGTGGCAGAGAGAATTTTCCGCAAATGGGGCCAGTCTTGCTGCGATCTATTCGCCTCCCCGATGAATGCCAAATGCAGAAGCTATTTTGCCCTTCTACCCCCTCCAGGGGATGTCCCCAGGGACGCACTGATACACGATTGGCCCCCGGGTCTCCTATATGCATTCCCACCTATCCCCTTGATTCCCAGATTTCTCCAGAAAGCCATGAACCTGGAAAGGACAATTATACTCATAGCCCCATTCTGGCCTCGACAGATATGGTTCCCTTTTCTTCGAGCCCATCTAACAGAGGAAGCTTGGATCCTGGACCCAGTACCAGATCTACTGACGCATTCGTCGGGAGTTCTTCACCCGTCTCTTCTATCCCTCAAACTAGCAGCTTGGCTGCTCCACTTCCCCGCCTAGCCAGGTCTGATCTTCTTTCTCCGGCAGTGCAGTGCATTTTGGTTGCCTCTCATAAGGCTTCCACCACAAAACTTTACAACAGTAAATGGAAACGCTTTGTGTACTGGGCATCTAATCAACACTTGGACCCCTTGGTTGCTCATTTACATAAAATTCTAGAATTTCTTTCCATCCTTTTTCATGAAGGGGCCTCTACTTCCACATTAAGAGTGCAGTTGGCTGCCATATCCAACTTCCATGTTGGTGAGAATGGTTCTTCTATCATGTCCCACAGGCTTTGTAAAGCTTTTATGAAAGGTTCCTTCCACCTTCGACCTCCTGTCAGGGACCCTTTATTCCCATGGAATTTAAATTTGTTGTTGTCACAACTAATGTTACCACCTTTCAAACCAGCCTCTTCTTGCCCCCTGAAATTCCTTTCTTGGAAGACTCTCTTTCTTGTCGCGGTTACTTCAGCTCGGAGAGTTTGAGCTGCAAGCACTGTCTATTAAACCTCCTTACTTAAATTTTCACCCAGATAGAGTTTCTTTACGAACAAATCCATCCTTCCTTCCTAAGGTATGCTCTGTCATAAATATTAATCAATCCGTTGAACTCCCTACTTTTTTCAAAAACCATACCAGCAAGCTGGAATATATGTTGCACAAGTTAGATGTCCACAGGCAACTCAGATTTTATTTAGACAGGACTAAAGACTACAGAAAAACAGATCAACTTTTTGTTGCGTTTGCAGATAATGTAAAGGGCATGGCAGTTACAAAACGCACTCTTTCTAAATGGCTTACTGATTGTATAGCCTTTGTGTATTCTAAATCAAACCAGGCCTTACCCACCAAACCAAAAGGCCATTCTACTAGGTCCGTCTCCACTTCCTTGGCTCATGCAGCTCGCCTGCCTTTGGACACGATTTGTGCAGCAGCCACGTGGTCTAAACCACATACTTTCATCACTCATTATAGGGTTGACAAAGCCTCCAAAGACAGGACATCCTTTGGTTCCACTGTGCTCAGGAACATTCTTCCATGAGTCACTCAGGGTGACGGAGCTAGGGACGCTACCCGTGTGTAAAAACAAACGGAAAGATTGAACACTCTCACATAAAGAAGTTATGTTCTTACCATAACGTTCCATGTGGAGTGTTCATCTCGCCTTTGTTTTTACATTCCCCCCCTTTCCCTCCCTAACGGTTTGGAAGAACGAGTAGGACTAGAGTCTGGTCCACATGTTTTTACCTCTTCCGGGTATCTTTCTTTACCCCTAGTTGGTTGTCAGTGAGATGGTGTCTCTAAATTTTTTCCTTTATAGCAGTATGTAGCCTTAATACCTCAAGGTTATTGTTTTTTCTGGTTTGCTTGCAAACTAGATCTGAGTAATGGCAGGGAGGATTGTGGGATATAGCCTGGTCTCGAGCTTCTCTTAGATGCAGAGCTTTGCTATGCGGCCGACTCGGAGCTGAGGATCGGCTCCGAACCCGTGTGTAAAAACAAAGGCGAGATGAACACTCCACATGGAACGTTATGGTAAGAACATAACTTCTTTTTTTCTGCTTGTACTGTGGTATCATTCTGGGTGATGGTAGGATGCTGCTCATGGCTAGGGTCATACCTGCCTGGACTACATAATCCTTGAGCTCCTCCATGTCTCTTTTCATGTAGTCCAGGGAGTTGCATCTCAGGTCATTCACATCCACATGTACAGTGACAGAGTCATATTTGTACCTGTTGTTGAGGAACCTGTGTGCATGCGTTATGTGGTGGATCCCAGCACCTGACAGGCAGCTGACTGTTCATAGATTAGTACTAAGCTAACTGCCCTTTAAGAGCCATTTTAAGCCTAGCCAATTATCCCTTGTGAGACTCAAACCCTGCACCTTGTGTTTGTAAGGCAAACACCTTAACCATTAGACCACCCTCCCGTCCTTATTCAGCCTAGTGAGTGGGACATCAGTGTGCCTCACTGTTGAGTCACCTATGACTAGTGTGTTGGGCATGCTGTTTTGCCTTGGGGGCTTTGGTTCAGTGGCACACTGTTTAGGAGAGTTATGTGTCTCATGATTAGTTTTGTGTTGTGATGGTGGAGTGCGTTTCTGTCTTGGAGGTCTCTGCTGTTTGGGGAGATTTTTGAGAGCCTCCACGAAGGTGGGGGTATCGTTTGTTTTTTAATGTGAAGACAGTGCTGGTGTGTGTTCTGGAGGGCTATGTGTTCCATGTGATGTGGCGCAAATGTTGACCTTCTCCTCTTGACCAACTATTCTGGTGTTGGCTGGAGAGTGCGTGGCTTCCAGTTTGGATATATAAGTGCATCTCTCGCAAGTATGAGTGTTGAAAGGTAAGAGGAGAGAGTTGTCGGTGTACAGTATGCCCAAGTTCACCAGGTTAATAGGAGACAGCACAGGGAACTGTCCTTTAGACATGCCTGGAGGGGAGGGCATTAATAATAAGTACTGGAGCTGTTTCCTTGTAGAATGTTTAGTGCTGGTAGCACTTTTGTTTGCTACAATAATTGCTTCGAGAAGTCTGGTAAAGTGCTAGACTAATAAGCTAGTAAAAGTACAGGAGAGGAGAGAACTAGCAGATCTAAGGGAAAAATTGAAGAGCAGACTTTCACACCACTCAGAAGCTTACAAACAGTCCTGGATGCAGCAAATCTGTATCTGGACTAAACTAGTTACAGGAAAGATGGGAAAAATCAAACGTGGGCTTTTAGACCAAAACTTGAAAGAGATGTAAAAGCTGCCCAAACGGCTAGTATACTGCAATTTCTGGGCCAGAAACCATTGCTATTGAGGTAGATAGGCTACCTAGTGCTTACCACTCCCACTGAATAAGCTAGAAGGCTTCCCGGCTCAGAAGCTTACAGACTGTTTTGGATACAGTAAATCTGTATCTGGACTAGACTAGTTACAGGAAAGGTGGGAAACAAGCATAAATGCGGTCTTTTAAACCAGAAAGTTGAAAGAGATGGAAAAAATGTACAAACGGACAAGAAACTACAATTTCTGGGCCAGAAACCACTCTTGTGGTAGATAGGCTACCTAGTGCGTACCACTCCCACTGATAAGTTGGAAGGCTTCCGTCCAACACAGAAAGGCTTGGGGGGCTCAGAAGCTTTCAAACAGTCCTGGATACAGCAAACCTGTATCTGGAGTAGACTAGTTACAGGAAAGGCAGGAAACAAGCTTAGAATTTTTTATATACAGAAAAGAAGCTAAAACAGCACTAAAACAATTCAAGTGCAGTCACTTATGAATATATTTTTGCTGGATTTTCATATGATTAGGCATATGAGTAAATGTCTGTCCTGTAAATCAGAAGTGCAAGTTAGGAGTGCACATCAAGTGCATACAGATAATATCGTTACCTAGTAGCTATACTACGAATGTAGTCGTAGATGATTATTGTTATGATTCTCATGTTAGTAGCTAGATACGTTTAGCTTGTTAGAGAGACATTAATAAAGGAGACAGTGGCGAGTCTGGGGAATCAGGTTATGAGAGGTTCAGTGTTGGAGCAAGTGCAGTGCCATAGAGCAGAGAGGTGCTGCCGTAAGGACTTTTTGAATGAAGAGGTGTTGGTGATGGTCCTAATTGTTAGTGGGAGAGCATTCCACTGTCTGGCTGTTGAGAACAAGTAGAGTATTTTTCCAGCAGGAAGGTTTTTTTTTTTCTGCTTGCAGGCGAAGTTGGTTCTCAGATCTTAGAGGTCTGTTTGGGTGATAAGTATGTATAGAATTAAGGGCTGGGCAGTCTAATGATTTGTGGATGATTTTATATGTTGTGGTTAATTGCAAGTATGTTAGGTAATGTGGGAGTTCAAGCCAATTCAGTATATGTAAGGAGGAGCAGTAATGTGAGGAATATTTTGCATTAGTTGCAAACTTAACAGTCTTATTGTAGCAGGTTTCAAGCTTAGTTTTCAGTGATGACTGGATATTAATAAGTAGGGGAGCACCATATAGAAGAAAGGTTTGAGGCATGGGTTTGTTTTGTAGAGCAGTTAAGAAAGTGTTTTTGTCTATAGAGGATGCCCAGTTTTTGATGTTTTTTTTTTTTTTTTTTTTTTTATATATTATTGTGCACATGCAGATCAAAGGTTAGGTTTTCATATAAGATGATACCTAGTAGTTTTGTTTGGGACACAACCTCAGTAATAGTTTTATTTGGAGAATGTATGGAAAATTCTGTCTTGTTTAAGGGGGTGGTTTTCTAAGGTGTAAATAACTGGAGTTTAGTTTTGTTTGGGTTTAGAGCGAGGTGGTTAGTGGTCGTTCAAGTTTTAGTAGATGTTGGGGCATTTTGGGTAAGTTTTTGCAGTTCAGGTGTAGTTTGCAGAGCAGATGGTAGATGAGTTTATCTGTTTTATTACAGATGCTTGTCTTAGTCAAGTGAAAGTCATTGATGAAAATACTGAAAAGAAGGAGCCCTAGTATGGAGCCTTGAGTAACACCTGTGGATGTGTCAAGGAATGGAGAGAAAGAGTTCTGCCACTTGGTAGGTTGTCTATTTTCGAGGTAGTTGGTGAATCAATTTAGGCTTGGGGATACCTAGTCTGGAAAGTTTTGTAAGAAGTAAGAGGTGGGAGGCAGTATCAAAAGCTTTAGAAGAGGTCAAGAAGAAGTGAGGCGACAATTTTACCTGCATTTCGAGCATGGTTAACAGTGTCCATGAATGATAAGAGCTGTTGTACTGTTGCTTCGCTTGAACTCATGCTGAGTAGGGAAAGCAGTTGATTTTGAAGTAAATAGTTTAGAGGTTGAGTGTGGATGCATTTTTCTAAGATTTTTGAGATGAGGAGAGAATAGCGATATGCCAAAATTTGGAAATGTCTGTACTGTTGCTATCTTTGTGGAGGGAGAGTGTATGCTTTTTTCCAGATCGTAGGTACACAGGACTCTTGGGTAGATCTGTTGAGAAGTATACTGATTGGATAGGCAGGGGTTTTAGCTGACATTTGTAGGTATTCAGGGGGCAGGTTGTTAGGAGCATTAGAGCCCAGGTTTGAGCTTGATAAGTAGTTTTGTTATAGTGGCAGTAGGTATGTGGGAGAACGAAAAGCCTGATAGAGAGGGATTAGTGGTATTTTGCGAAGACTTAATTGATGGGAAGAGGTTAAAGACAATTTGTTTTAGGAAAGGTAGCAGGGAGATTAGATATGGTGTTTGAAGAGAGTGGCAGTTTCAATGGGTGTTTGGTCCAGATTTGTACAGGGGTTGCTCTTTGATCCAAGGTTTAGCAGACATGAAGTGGAGAATGAGAATTTCTTTGAATTTTGTTTATAGTTATTTTACAAACCTAGGTAGTGATGTTCTTCGTGTTTCACTGTTGCAGTCATCACACTTGGGTTATCTGCCTGCAGGTAGCCCTCAGTCGGCCCGAATACCAGAGACTTAGTATTTTGTGCGTCGGTTGCTGTTGCTCCAGGTCTGATGTCAGATCGTCAGGGGTATAAAAACAGGCAGCTGACGCCATTACATCAGTCTTTCTTACCGAGGAGCAGTTTGCAAGTGCCGCTCAGCCGCTACCTGAAATTTCGTTTACAAATTGAATAATCCTGAAGTCTTCTAAAGCTAAGTACCCCGTTGGGGATCCTTTTTTCATGCTCTAACCAATGTCAGAAAAAGTTAACAATTGTCTTGCCTGTGGAAAGCAAATAACACACAGATTTTCATTCTTACTGGGTCACCTGTTTAGACGCAGACCACAACGTTACCTCACTATCGGTTTTGTGCCTTGTTCAACGCCAGAACCATTCGTTATCGGGCTCTCATTGTCGCTAAATTATTTCGCTCTTGATCTCCATATTCCGAAATGGCTTCGGTAAGCCATCTGCCTACCGATATTTTGAAAAAACGTAGGGATAAAGACCAGAGGTAGACCGCATAGGTCCAAAACTGCCGACAACGCTTCCTTTAAGCTAGTCGCCAGTTCGCCGGTACTCAGTGAGGTGCTTTCGCAGCCCCTGATGCCCGCTTCATTGGATTCGCAGGCCTCTACCGAGACCTATTCGGAGTTTGGTATGCCGCGAGACTCTTCTTCGACTATGGAACCTGCGGATGTATCTACCTTGGATGGGTTCGGAGCTGCTGTGCAGGCACGGGCTTCTGAGGCAGTTCTTCACACTACCGATGTTTGAATCAAGCCGACGACTTCTTTTTTATCGAAAACTACAGAGTTCCTTAGACCAGGAGTACGCACTACAACTTGAAAACCGATGACCAAAGCGCATGCACCTGCTCTCATGCCACAACAACAAATGCTTAGAATGGCAGAAGACCTTATTATGCTGATTAGGAGAAGTCAGCATTCCCCTGCTAAGAGGAAAAGAGACCACTCCCCTGCAGCTTCAACAGACCAGGAGTCCGATGAGTGAGGTATCTGATTATGAAGACATGCCCTTATCTGCTTATGAGGATTCAGATGCAGAGGAATCCATTCCCTCTGTCTCCCCTCCAGAGGATTTTTCTTTTGGTGAAACCTTACATACTTTGAGAGCATTTCCACTGGGAATGCCAAGACTTTCCTCAGTCCAAAAAGAGACTTGGGGAATTTCTAGATTTGCCACAGCACAGGCCTTTAGCAATACCTCCAGTCCTGGTAGTTGTTGATTATGTCTTTATGGAATCCAGTCTTACTCCTGATACTTTACCCCCCTGCCCCTAGCAAACCAGACGAGTACTACAGAGTACCTGACACTCAAATTTCTTTTCAAGAATCCTACTGCTGACCCAGAAATTATTTCCCAGGGGCCTAAAGGCATCAAGGCAACTACACCCAAGAATCCTACCCCTTCGGACAGGGATTCCAGAGCTTTGGACAGATGGGGTAAGAAGGTATATACCTCTGAAACTCTTGCTATTAGGGCTTTGAATTGTCAGTTTCACATGCTGAAGTACCAGCAATATGTTGTGGAACTTAGTAAACAAAAAGTGGCAACCTCTACAGACCGTGCAGAAAATAAAGAATTGCAGGAGCTTATGCAATCTGCAAGCCAAGTCAGCAAGCATACTTTGCAGTGTGGCTTTGACGCCCTAGAAGCATCTTGCCGGGCAGCAGTTACTGGTTCTGTACTGAGAAGACATGCTTAGCTCAAGGAGCAGACCTTGCCAGACCATGTTAAATCAAAGCTACTAGACGCACCTTTGAACAAGGACAGTTTGTTTGGCACCAAACAGTAGAGGTTCTTAAAAAGATGGAAGAAAAGCTAAGTCTATGCAGACTGTTAAAGAATTCCTACAAGTGCAACCCCCCTACTAGATTCAGTAGGCATTGCCCATCCAAACACTGGTCCTTTCCAGCCCATCTCAAACCAGACCCAGGGTAAACAGACCACCCAGACTACAGTCTCAGGGTATGCAGAGATCTAAGCAATGGAGTGCCCCCACCCCCAAAGCAGGGAGTGGTAAGCCACCTTCTTATGGAAAAAACTCACAATGACTGCTCTGTTCCACTCCCCACCTCTGCCCAGTTGCTTCTACCCTTAAGGATGAAAACTTGCCCTTCATACAGAAAACTGGATGTCCATCACACAAGACCGATGGGTCCTCAGCATTGTATCCCAGGGGTACAAATTTTACTTCCACTCACTGCCAACCTCAAGAGGGTTCCCAGACCTTCCTCCAAACCAGTGGGCAAAGGCTCAAAACCAAGTTCTATCCCTGCTTTCCATCAGAGCTATTCAGCCGGTTCCATTGGAAAAGATAGGTCCTGCTACCCAGAAAGGAGGGCTCTTGGAGCCCAATACTGTATCTTTCAATTCTCAACACCTTCCTGGTGGTTCCAAAATTCAAAATGTTTACCTTGCAACAGCTTCTACCTATGCTAGCCAAGGATTCCTGGTTAGTCACCCTAGACTTAAAAGAAGCCTGTCTGCACATCCCCATAAGGGAGTCATGCAGGAAGTGTCTACGTTTCAGGGCCGGATCTATGCATTATCAGTTCTCTGCACTTCCCTTTGGCTTATCCACTGCAACCAGAGTATTCACAAAATTCCTGGCTCCAGCCATTGCATACTGCAGGCAGAGAAATATCCAAATTTACCCGTACTTGGACGACTGCCTGATTCAGTCGGACAGTCAGGAATTGCTGTTGCAGCACCGGACATTTGTGAAAAACCTTCTCACTTCCCTGGGGTACACCATCAACGAAAAGAAATCAAAACTGGTACCCAATCAAAAGATTGTATTCTTGTGAGCAAGCTTGGACAACAACATCCCAGATGGCATTCCTCACTTCAGAAAAACAGGTCTATCTGACAGCTACTTCAAACAAATGGCCACTAGAACCCAGCTATCTGCAAGAAAAATACTGCAGGCCTTAGGATTCATGGCCTCATGTATACTGCTAATTCCATATGCAAGACTGCATATGAGGAAACTTCAGTGGTACTTTAAAAAGTCTTTGGTGCCAACATTCTCAGGACCTGGAAACAGTCATTCCTATCATACCTTGTCTAAGGACAGAGTTCCTTTGGTAGGCAGAAGCATGCAACCACAACAAGGCACTGCACTTTACTCCATGCCTCCCAGACCCTAACCACAGACACATCAGACTATGCCTGGGGAGCACACATGGATGGCAGATGCATTCAGGGCCACTGGAGCCCAGGTCAAATTCATCTGCACATCAACCAAAAAGAGATGCTAGCTGTGCAGAATGCACTGACAGCTTTCAGATCCCTATTCTTTCCAGGACAACGTCTAATATAAACAGACAACACCACAGTTGTGTGGTACATCAACAAGCAAGGGGGAACCCATTCCTACCCCCCTCCGCAGGCTAGCCGTGTCTCTGTGGAACATGGCATTGGACATGCAAGTCCATCTGCAAGCTCAATTCCTGCCAGGCAAACAAAATTCACTGGCAGACGACTTAAGCAGAAGTCTTCTAGACCCACACGAGTGACAGAGCCCAGCACCTTCAACCTTCTGATTCAGAAATGGGGGACCCCAGAGGTGGACCATTTTGCCTCCCCCTACAACCATCAGCTCAGCAGATTCTACACCAGGACCCCTCACAGCAGGGCCTGGAAAGTGGATGCTGTATCCTTTCAGTGGGTAAATCTTTCAATTTATGCATTCCCACCTCTGCCCCTTCTCTCAAGAGTATTACTCAAAATAAGACAGGACAGGTCGAGGGCAATTCTTATTGCCTCGGACTGGCCACGCCAGCACTGGTACCCACTCGTGCGCAGCCTGACATCGGTGCCACAATGGCACCTACACCAGAACCCTACCCTGCTCTCTCAGCAGGAGGTGCAGATTTTGCATCCACAACTACAAACCCTAAATCTTACAGCCTGGCTTATCCCTTGAATCCTAACCCAGCAGCTCTAAGCAAACAGGTGCTGAGCATCGTTCCTGAAGCCAGAAGGCCCAGTACAAGGAAATCCTATGTGGATAAGTGGAAAAGATACTGCTCCTGAAGTCTATCTAAAGGAGAGGACGCAACTATGCCCTCCCTGCTTTTAATCCTGGATTACTTAGCAGATCTACTCCACAAAGGCCTGCCCTTCTCTTCCGTTAAGATGCATGCCTCAGCCATTTCAGCTCATTACAACACTGAGCCACCTCTCTTCTCGCACCCTCTTATCAAACAGTTCCTGAGAGGGGCAAACAACTTAAGGCCACCAAGGAGAGCACCCACCCCTGCTTGGGACCTTAACTTTGTACTGGAAAAGCTCACATTTCCACCCTTTGAGCCTGCAGCGTCAGCAGACTTAAAATTCCTCTCTTGGAAAACAGCATTTCTTCTAGTCATCACGTCAACTAGAAGAGTGTCTTAACTGGAAACACTTATGGCTGTGGAACCCTTCATTATTTTCCATGCTGACAGGGTCTCTCTCAGGACAAACCCTTCCTTTATGCCTAAAGTGGTGTCCAGTGTGGCTCTCAGTCCATTCATGCATTTGCCAACCTTTTTTCCTTATCCTCAAAATAAAGGTGAAAGGATCCTGCACTCCTTGGACGTGCACAGACAGCTCAGATTTTACCTGGATAGGACTAAGGCCTTTAGAAAATCAGGACAGTTATTAGTCAGTTTTGCAACAGGGGCAGAGGGCAAGTCCATTTCTAAGCAAACAATATCTAAATGGATAACACATTGCATCCATTTCTGCTACAAGCACCATGGGAAACCAACCCCACAGGGGGGGTCAGAACACATTCCATTAGGGCAACATCTACCTCTACAGCATTTCTCAGGAGAGTCCCCACCAGGGACATCCTGGAAGCTGCTACTTGGAGTTCAGTACACACTTTCACCAAGCACTACTATTTGCCTGTATTTTCCAAAGCCAGGGCAGGCTTTGCAACAGCAGTCCTGCAGGGCATTCTAGCCAGCCCCAACTCTTCTTGACTGCCTCCACCCTTCTTAAGCTTTGGGAATCCACCCAAGTGTGATGACTGCAACAGTGAAACATGAAGAACATAGTACAGTTGTGCACTCTTCTCATAAATGTAGATGTTAGAGTGTGTTCACTGTTGCAGTCCTGGTTTCCCCTCCCTCCAGCCCCCCTGGTTTATTTCTATCTCTCTAAACTCTCTATGCCTTTTACTCCCCCTGTCAAAGGAAAAATATACTTTAAAAATGATCAAAACACGGTAGGTTCAGGTTAAGGCACTTTAATCTTGCAGCAAGGAGACAAAAATGTGCTGATACAGAGTTTGTCTAACCAGAAACAGGAAATGCATTCATTTTTATAGGTTATCAAATTAATCTTGTCCTGCCATGCTGACGTAACAGATTATCACCTTTTCATCATCATCTGCTGACCATCTTTCCCATGAATTTCCGCTGATTTAAACAATTTGTATGTGAAACTTCCTGAGGAAAACAACATGGCCTTGGTTACTTTCAGTTAGATACTTGATGTTACATTCAAGATACTACGGCTAAATCAAGCACAATGCTAGCAGGTCATTTCTCTGATAATCCTTTGTCTACCTTATCTCTAAACTACTGCAGCTGCAGAGGTTCCCATCCTCTGAACAAGGCTGTTTGTCTAGAATCATTACATTTATAATATGGAGTATTGTTCATTCATATGCTTCTGACCTAGCAGATAAACACCTGCTTCTCAAGTACATTTCCACAAGGCATAAACAAGAATATTGCTGTGCTAGCAGTTACTAGGTCATAGGGCAACTTGCAAGTTTCAGTAAGCATGCTGCAGTTTTAGAAAAGCATCTTTTTTCGGTCTCATATGAAACTCAATTTGTATATAACACAGTGCATGAAAAATAGAATGAAAAGCATATTAAAAACACTTGATTATTAATTTGGCATTAAGCATACACATATTAATACATATTTTTCTAACACCCCCCTTCAGGGGTATTGGTATTTACTTTTTACTGGTGGTGTTTTCCTCCACCATAATTTAGCTCCCTGTTGGGAGGCTCCTGACATTTGGGGCAAGAAAAACTGATGCAATGCCGTCGACTGCCGGTTTTTATACCCCTGGCGAGTCGGTCCTGGAGTGACAGCAACTGACGCAGAAATACAAAGTCTCTGGTATTCGGGCCAATTGAGGGCTTACCTGCAGGCAGATAACCCAAGAGTGATAACTGTGCAACAGTGAATACACTCGAACATCTACATTTATGGTAAGTGTACACAACTGTACTTTCTGTCTTGTTGTTATTGACTAAATGCTATACTTGATTACGGAATTGTCTGAAATGAAGGAGATCATGGGGGTTTTTATTTTTTGCCATAGTTTCCATGATTTGTCCCTAGCCACTCTGAGCTGCTTAGTGGTTTTAGTCAGCCGGATGGCATGGTTATTTTTTACTCTCTGTGGATGGAGTGGGGCTAGTTTGTTTAAAGTCAAATAACTCAACTTTATCATCTAGGGATAGGACTTTTAGTAAGTTCCAGTTGTTTTTCAAAGCTTCATTCAGGGTTGCTGGGTTGAAGTTAGATTCCTTGTTTGTTTATACTGATGTTGACTTGGTAATGTGGTCTTGTGTAGGATAATCCTTTGTCTACCTTATCTCTAAACTACTGCAGCTGCAGAGGTTCCCATCCTCTGAACAAGGCTGTTTGTCTAGAATCATTACATTTATAATATGGAGTATTGTTCATTCATATGCTTCTGACCTAGCAGATAAACACCTGCTTCTCAAGTACATTTCCACAAGGCATAAACAAGAATATTGCTGTGCTAGCAGTTACTAGGTCAGAGGGCAACTTGCAAGTTTCAGTAAGCATGCTGCAGGTTTAGAAAAGCATCTTTTTTCGGTCTCATATGAAACTCAATTTGTATATAACACAGTGCATGAAAAATAGAATGAAAAGCATATTAAAAACACTTGATTATTAATTTGGCATTAAGCATACACATATTAATACATATTTTTCTAACATCTCCCTCCTGTTAATACTTTTTATTCTATTTTCAAAAAAGGATAAACAGCTTGCTTCTTTTCCTAACCTCTTCCATTCAGGATTTGCAGTTAAGAAAGTCATTCAGTTTAAACTTTTATGAAAGTGTCTCGCATTCTAGCAGCTCTTCAAATTCAGTACTTTGATACATAGTCTCAGATACGGATATATCTATGAATTCTTTAATTAATTTCTTCATGCAGGGGATTCCGCAACAAATACAAACTCCTATTAGGAGTAATCCTACCCCAATAGCAATCAATATGTTCATAAAGATGGAGCCCCACCCCCCGAAGGCATTCTGAAAAAACTCTGTCAGAGTGTTTGGGCCTGGTTTGGTCATGGCCGTCACTTGCTGAATCACCTCGAGGTGGTCGTTGATCTCATGTTGATGGTTAGGAATGAACGCACAGCACTCTTCTTTGATTAAAGCGCAAGTTCCGCCTGGGGCCGCTAGGGTGAAGTAAGAGCCATTCGGTTTTGAAGCACTACAGTTCTCATGGCATTCAGTTCATCAGTTCATCAGTTCAAGGGCAGAAAAAGTTGCATTACTCATTATTTCGAGAAGTTTGGACAGTTTTCGCAGCTCCCATATTGATTTGACTCCGCCATACATGGGTGATATACCTGCCCAGGATATAACAGCATCACTCAAGTCCATGTGCACAAGTTTGGTTCCCACATTACGATGGTCTTTCCACCCCGCTTTGATTCATCCCACTGGATTCTCAGGTTTCTTAACAGTCTTTTTGGTTATAACTCGAGTATTTCGAATACTCCCCTGAGGCAAAACTGCAGTGTGTCGGATGGCCGGAAACAGGTATCCCAAAAAACAACTGCCAGACCAATTCTCAGGTAACCATTTATATGCCTTTTTACCACATACAAAATAACAATCCTCTACCTTAGTCATTACTTTGTTACGAAATGACTGCCCTGCATGAAACATTTTCCTATCTATCACTGATAACTGTTTGAAAAGTACAGGATTGTGGTGTACCTGATCAAGAGTTTTATGCATAGATTTCAAAAATGAGACATAATCTGTACTACAAGATCCACTCAAATCACTGGGTTTTCTATAACATTTGTACTGTACTGTAACATTGCATTTACTCCATCCAACTTGGATGGAGTCATTTTTATAAAAACATACAATTCCTTTTTGTGTCACAGGCAAATACAGTGCTACCTTATCTTGTGCTTTAATAGCGACTGTGTCAAAAACCAGATTTTCCCAGGTCTCATTGACCCCTAGGGGGATAGCAGTCATTAATAAACCCCCGTATGCTGTTGGTATGGCCGTACAGACCCAGCAGTTCGAAACATTGAAAGTCCCTGCGTACACACGTGTAATTGCCTGATAAGTGTTAAAGTTCGGATGCCAGTCTATGTTTGGTTCATTACGTCTAATCAGTTCAACCTTTGTGGCAGGAAAAAAGAACGGCCACAGCAAAAAAAACAGTGTGATCAATATTGCAATAAAAACAATCATACAAGTTTTCTGAAGTTGCTCAGTGTCTCTACTCACTCTGTATCTGGCCATTTTGTTCTTGTTGTGCAACAGTAACAAAGTTTTTGTCCAGTTCAAAGCTTTTAACCAGTTTACAGTGTGTCAAATGAATCCAGGAAGCTCACTCTGCAATCTTGACTGCAGTGGGTGTCGACAGTAGTACCTGGTACGGACCTTCCCACTTCGGAGAGCTCCAATTCTTCCGTTTCACAATCTTCACCCAGACCCAGGTGCCTGGGGCTAATGGTGCTTCCAATTTCGATTGCTCTTTATCTAAAACAGAATTTAACTGCAAAAGTTTGTTATTCAAAAATCGCCTCATATATCCTGCAAGTGAACTGTCAGCCAACTGCTCTGTAGACATGAGAGGTTTCCACTGAGGTGTATAATATGCCCTCCCAAACAAAGTTTCAAAAGGAGTTAATCCCTTTACATTTGGAACAGTTCTCATACTCAACAGTGCTAAAGGCAAACAGTGCACCCAATTTTTCTGTGTCTCTTCTATCAACTTTCTAAGCTTATTCTTCAATACCCCATTGTGCCTCTCTACTAGCCCTGCAGATTGAGGGTGGTACGCACAGTGGTTCTTTAACGATATCCCAAAATAACGGCTGAGTTGTTGGATTGTTTGATTCACGAAATGTGTCCCGTTATCACTATAAATCTTTTCCGGTATACCAAATCTAGGTATAATTTCTTTAACGAGGACCTTTGCAACAATAGCTGCATCTGGAATTTTGGTTGGAAACGCTTCTACCCATTTGGAAAACATGTCTATAATAACAAGGCAATATTTCTTATTCTCACATTTATTCAATTCTATGAAATCCATACAGATAGTATGGAACGGATATGGTGGTGTAGGAAAATTCCCTCGCTTAGGCTTCAACGCCCCTTGTGCATGATGCTTGTTACAAACATGGCATGCTGCACAAAAATTTTTTGTATAGTTTGTAAACCCGTAGGTTGTAAACACTCGATTCACTAACTGTACCATCCCCCCTGTTGAGACATGGCTCTGCCCATGGCTCAACAACGCTGCATATCTAAACAAATTAGATGGCAAAATCGGTTTCTTTTCCTTGGAGATGTACAGTCCCTTTTCAAGGATTGCTCCTTGTTTTATCCACTTTTGTTTCTCAATATTTGTAGTAAGTGTCTGCATTGTTTTTAACATTTCTAAATCTAAAATCTCTGAAGGTTGTAATTCCTCGCTCAAAGAAAAGTTTATGTGGCTGAGGCTGCCTGCTTTGCAGCTGTATCAGCCCGTGCATTACCTTTTGAAATTCTATCATGTTGTTTCGTATGAGCTACGCATTTGCAAATAGCTACTTTCTTAGGTAACTGAATTGAATCTAACAAGTCTAAAATAAGTTGCGCATGATTAATCGGTTTACCAGTAGATGTGATCATTCCTCTATTTTTCCACTGTTGCGCAAAAACATGTACAGTAGAAAAAGCATACTGACTGTCAGTATAAATGTTCACTTTCTTACCTTTTGCTAAGGTACATGCCCTTGTTAAGGCAATCAATTCTGCTGCTTGTGCAGATAAGTTGTGTGGTAAAGATCTTGCTTCTAAAGTTTCAGTATCAGAAACGACTGCATACCCCACTAGGTTCTGTCCTGTAGGACCTCTCCTGCACGAGCTGTCCACATAGCATGTCACCTCGGCATCATCCAAGGGAACATCCGTAAGGTCTTGTCTTGGTAATGTCTTTTGTTCAATCTCCTGAAGGCAGCAGTGTGGTTTGCCATCTGCAGGGGTTGGAAGCAAAGTTGACGGATTCAAAGTTGTACATCGTTCATTTGTCATATGAGGTTGGCTCAACAGTATGGTCATACAGGAAAGATGACTAGCTGGAGAAAGATATGCTACTTTTTCTTGCAGTAAAATAATTGCGACTGCATGAGGCACTCTCAATGTGAGAGGGTGGAATAACACTACTGAGGTTGAAGCTTGCACTGCCATTGCAGCTGCAACTACTGCTTGAATACAGTGGGGCAGGGATCGCGCCACTGGGTCTAACTGTGATGAATAGTAAGCTATGGGGCGTTGTTTGTCCCCATGTTGCTGTGTCAATACTGATGTCATATAACCTTGCTTACAATCTACAGTTTGGATAAACTGCTTGTTATAGTTTGGCAATCCTAAAACTAAGGATGATGCTATCAATTGTTTCAGCTTACAGAAAGCTGCTTCTGGTGTCCATTGTAATAAATCTTGTGCTGCCATCGGCTTTTTAAATATTAAGTCGGCCAGTGGAGCAGATTCCAAAGCATAGTTCGGTATCCAACTCCGACAAAAATTAGTAGTTCCCAGGAAGGACATCATTTCCTTCTTGGTAGTTGGTCTAGGTGCTTGTAGAATCGCTGTTTTTCTGTCTTCATCTAATATTCTACCTTCTTTGGATATTACATATCCCAAGTATTTAACTTGTTTTCTTCAAAGCTGTAACTTGTCTTTGTTTACTTTGTGACCTTGAGTAGCTAAAAATTGTAATAAAGCTATCGTGTCTTCTTTGCATTCTTGCTGGGTGGGGCTGCCAGCAGAATGTCATCTACATAAAGTAGAATCTGACTACCGTTTGGTGGGACAAATCCCTCCAGGTTGCTTGCCATCTCCTGTGCAAATATTGTTGGACTTTCACAATATCCCTGTGGTAATCTGGTATATGTGTACTGCTTTCCCTGAAATGTAAATGCAAACCAATATTGGCTGTCAGGGTGTATCGGTATTGAGAAAAATGCATTACTAATGTCTACCACTGAAAAATATTTTTGTTCTGGCTTTAAATCATTCAGTAAGGTGTGTGGATCTGGCACCGTTGGTGCCCTGGGTATAAGTGCTTTATTTACAGCTTGTAAGTCTTGGACCATACGCCATTCCCCGCTTGCTTTCTTTACAGGAAATAAAGGTGTATTACATGGTGAATCAGGAGATTCTATTAAGACTCCTTCCTTAAGTAAGGCTGCTATGATGGGTTTGATTCCTACTTCTGCATCCTTTCTCAAGGGATACTGTCTTTTCTGGGGCATAAAAGCTGACTTTGGCGTTATGGTAACTGGTCCTGCTGTTCGTATTAGTCCTACATCTGATTTTCCCTGCTGACCAGAGAATGTCTGGTATGTCTCGCAAGGCTTTTTCCTTTTCTTCCAATAAGAATAATACTCAGCTATTCTCACTAGCCTGTGAGTGTACAGCTGGGTGTGTCTGTGTGATCCAATTCAATTTTTGTTTCTGTACTCCCTGTTCAGAGAGCTCTAATTCTGTCTGCTTCTCCCACCTTGTGACTTTTTCACCTAAGTCTGCCCATTTTAAAGTTTTGTTCTTAGTCAAACTAACATGTGGCAGTCTATTAGATTTGTAAAGTGCTAAAACTTCCTGGGGCAATGAACAGCTTGCTACACTGTTCCCTTCTGTATCCCAGTACAAGTTTCGCAATACTAGCCTGTTTGCATGGTTCTGAAACAATTCTTGTTCATAATCTTTATCAGGTCCTGGTCTATTACAGTAATATAGAGTACAGTGCAACAAATGCTGTTTGTCAATGTCGAGGGAGGGGAACTTGCTGATGGCTACGTTCATCGGTTCTTCGGTTACTGCCCCTGGACCAGTCGTAACCAAGTCCTGGCTGTACCAATAATACATTTCACCCTCCGGTCGCACTACAAAAGTGTCCATTTGTCACTGTGCTTCCATACCCTGCATGGTTGGAACTACGGCTATGCCAAATATCTGCATCAAATCTCTACCCAAAAGATTCACTGGGCATTTTGCAGAAACTACAGTTTTACTTTTCTGAGTCATCCCTGAAACAGGGTCTATTATTGTTATGTCATGGGAGAGTGGCTCCCGATACAGCTGTCCATTAGCTGCTTTCACTAGTATATAATCTGGTGATTCTGTATCTTCCGGTAGTTTGGAAGGGTGTATCAGGGTTCGTGAAGCCCCTGAGTCACACAAAAATTTAACTTCCCTCCCCTCCACCAGAAGCGTCACTTCCGGTTTCATGTCTGCTAAGTAAAGCTCTAAGCTCAAAAGAGCTAGGTCTAAAATTTCTTTTTCTTCTATGTCTGCGTATTCATATACATCCTCTACCCCTTGTGTCACATCCGCTTCTCCTGCTGTCACATTTACACTTACCTTTCCCTGCTCACTTTCTTCTAATGATTCCTGACTATCATATAGTCATTCCTCATCCTTCTTATTTTCTGTAGTCGCCTTCTTGTTTAGCCTGCAATCCCTCGCTAAATGTCCTTTTTTCCCGCACTTAAAACACTCACCCTTTTTCTTTATTTCCTCGAAATCTTCTGATCGTTTGTCAGATTGTTTATTTCCCTGGGTATTTTTCTTACCCTTTTTCCCAGTTTTCACTACAAATACTTCTGACCCATCTTCTGCTGAAAATACTTGAGTTTTCTTTTTCTTTTTACTATTAAAATGTCTTTCTGCATGTCTAGCATATTCAAGTAATAGCTGTAATCTACTTGTTCGATGATCTACCATATGCTTCGTAATAAAGCTACTAATGGGAGTTATACTACCCTTCAAGAATGCGTTCTTTAACTGTTGCTCATATGAGGAATCATGTGTCTGGTTTTCTGGTATCTGCATTCCGCAGTGATTATTAAAACACTCTTAACAGTCTAGCATAATATCTATCAACTGTTTCACCTTCCTGTTGAATGCATTGATTAATGCAAGTCCAATCAGCCCTAGGCTTCCACTTTTCAGAGATTCGGTCTGTCAGACCTTTCACTCTGTCATCCAGCTCTGCATTAGTATGTGGGAGTGGTCTAAGTTGTGCGTCACGAGGATTCCAGTCGCCACTGATCATGTGCCAATCTGGACCCACAATTTGTCTAACTACATTTTCTACTTCCTCTCCATTTAAATAGTAACTTAATCTCATGCCCTGTAGGTCTTATAAAAATTTTCTAAAATTCATGTTTGGGTGGGGAATACCTTCCATGGCTTTCCGGATATCTTCCAGTGTCCACGGTCTATAAACTAAAAGTGTCGGATCTTGTCCTGCCTGAGGGTTCGGTACTTCTATGAGCGGACATATCTCTTCTTCGCTCATAGCCTGTGATGCTCTATTTAATTCATTTAATTCAATTTCCCTCCTCAAGTCGTGTGTTCGAGACCTGGTCTCGATAGGATCCCTGATGAACGGTTGTGCTTTTGCAGGGACAGCTGGGTATAGCGGAGGTGGATCAGCTCGTCCACTCGCTTCATATTCTGGTAACGGAAGTGGAGGGGGCGAAAGAGGGGCCGTTGCTGTTACTAAGTTATTGGCTTTTATTGTTTGTCTAAGAACATTGTCTTTGAATTTTTAATTCTCTGCTCCCTACGATTTGCTTCCTCAAGCCACCTATGCGCCTGAGGGACTCCTAATTGTCTCTGCTTTTTTAATTGACCTTTCGCGTCTATTTTTAACTGTTTTACAAGTTTCATAAGTGCATGTTTATCTAAATTACCCTTGAATTTATACTTATCAACCCATTTGGTGTAATATTTAACATTATTAGCACGCTGTAATTGCATATACTTCGCGTCTTCAGTTAGGGGCGTGTCCCGGGAACTTTTTGTGCACTGATTTCCCATTGGTGCCTTAGCTAAGCTGTAAATTGTTGCGTAACCCTTTCTATCATGTGGTACCACAAATCTATACCTTTTCACAGTTTATCTAGAATAACTGTCTACCTATTCTGTTTCCCTGATCTATGACAAATAACAGTAACCCCTTTTTCTGTCTTTAATCTGCATACGCAAATTTACCTGACAAAAACAGTTCTGTACCTAGTCCCTGATCTTAAAACAGAAATAAGGTAATTCCTCCACCGGGTCATTGACTCGTCCTCCAATCCCAGATCAGAAACAGTGGCTGGCCTCTTTTGAACGACAATTCAGTCGGAGGTCTTTCAAAACAGAAGAGCCGATTTGGCCTCTTCTCCGTACGGATGCATGCCACCGGGCCCAATTCTGACCTAGGTCCAGAGCGAGAGATACATATTCCGGTCCGAAGGACTAATCTGTCAAAGGAAAAAATATACTTTAAAAATGATCAAAACACGGTAGGTTCAGGTTAAGGCACTTTAATCTTGCAGCAAGGAGACAAAAACGTGCTAATACAGAGTTTGTCTAACCAGAAACAGGAAATGCATTCATTTTTATAGGTTATCAAATTAATCCTGTCCTACCATGCTGATGTAACAGATTACCACCTTTTCATCATCATCTGCTGACCATCTTTCCCATGAATTTCTGCTGATTTAAACAATTTTTATGTGAAACTTCCTGAGGAAAACAACATGGCCTTGGTTACTTTCAGTTAGATACTTGTTATGTTACATTCAAGATACTACGGCTAAATCAAGCACAATGCTAGCAGTTCATTTCTCTGATAATCCTTTGTCTACCTTATCTCTAAACTACTGCAGCTGCAGAGGTTCCCATCCTCTGAACAAGGCTGTTTGTCTAGAATCATTACATTTATAATATGGAGTATTGTTCATTCATATGCTTCTGACCTAGCAGATAAACACCTGCTTCTCAAGTACATTTCCACAAGGCATAAACAAGAATATTGCTGTGCTAGCAGTTACTAGGTCAGAGGGCAACTTGCAAGTTTCAGTAAGCATGCTGCAGTTTTAGAAAAACATCTTTTTTCG
Organism: Protopterus annectens; assembly: GCF_019279795.1. Lineage (NCBI taxonomy): Eukaryota > Metazoa > Chordata > Ceratodontiformes > Protopteridae > Protopterus > Protopterus annectens. The sequence goes on from NC_056727.1 coordinate 547,309,526, forward strand.
GTCTCATATGAAACTCAATTTGTATATAACACAGTGCATGAAAAATAGAATGAAAAGCATATTAAAAACACTTGATTATTAATTTGGCATTAAGCATACACATATTAATACATATTTTTCTAACACCCCCCTTCAGGGGTATTGGAATTGGTATTTACTTTTTACTGGTGGTGTTTTCCTCCACCATAATTTAGCTCCCTGTTGGGGGGCTCCTGACATTTGGGGCAAGAAAAACTGATGCAGTGCCGTCGACTGCCTGTTTTTATACCCCTGGCGACCTAATGTCGGTCCTGGAGTGACAGCAACTGACGCAGAAATACTAAGTCTCTGGTATTCGGGCCAATTGAGGGCTTACCTGCAGGCAGATAACCCAAGAGTGATAACTGTGCAACAGTGAATACACTCCAACATCTACATTTATGGTAAGTGTACACAACTGTACTTTCTGTCTTGTTGTTATTGACTAAATGCTATACTTGATTACGGAATTGTCTGAAATGAAGGAGATCATGGGGGTTTTTATTTTTTGCCATAGTTTCCATGATTTGTCCCTAGCCACCCTGAGCTGCTTAGTGGTTTTAGTCAGCCGGATGGCATGGTTATTTTTTACTCTCTGTGGATGGAGTGGGGCTAGTTTGTTTAAAGTCTCAAGAAAAGTTGAGTTAAATAACTCAACTTTATCATCTAGGGATAGGACTTTTAGTAAGTTCCAGTTGTTTTTCAAAGCTTCATTCAGGGTTGCTGGGTTGAAGTTAGATTCCTTGTTTGTTTATACTGATGTTGACTTGGTAATGTGGTCTTGTGTAGGATATAGGCAGGAAATGTTCACTGATACTGTGAGGTAGACATGCCTCTCAAGTGTACAGATTTTTGCAGAATGTCCAGATTTTTGCCTTATATTTTTGGTCCAGTTTTCATAAAATTGTGGCTTTCTGGAAAATTAGTGGCAAATCATTAAAGATTGAATTTAAAAAATAATGACAGACATTTGAGCTACAAACTTCATACCCTTCAGAAAATTCATGCTAATGCAAAACCTGTTATTCTATTAACTTTCTAAGTTTGTAAAAGCAATATTTAAAAATTGTCCATATTTTTAGGCCTTTGTCCTACTTTTATTTATGGCTTTGTTGAGATTTCTTGGTCTAAGAAGTTGAGAGGTATGGAATTAGAGACTACCTTGGGTTAGACACTAAAATCCAGTTAAGGATGGATCCGTTCTTTGTTTTTGTTTGGTCTAGTTATACTGGTAATTAATTGTGTAAAGTTAAATGAGTTGATATTGGATGAGGGAGAGTGGTTAAAGATATCTAACCAGTTTATTTGTACGCCATCTAGGATAATTGTTTTGTTCTTTCTATTGTTTGATATCCAGGCAAGAAGTTCTTCCGGGGGATGTATAGGGCTAAAATGCAGAGATTCTTACAGTTAATTTTTAGGAATGTTATGATTTCAGCTGTGGAAAATTGAGTATTAGTGTTAGAATAAGGGACTATATTGAAGGTGTTTGGAAAGAGGAGTGTAACGCCCCCTCCTTTTTTGCATGGGTTGTCAGTTCTTAAACAGGTATAGACTGGAGGGAGGAATTTGGAACTTCTTATGTAAGGTTTAGCCAGTTTTCTGTGGCAGCTAATATGCCTGGTTTGTTGTAAGAAATCCAGGCATGGAGTTCTGGGATTTTATTTCTGCCACTTTGAAGGTTGGAAGTTGTGATATTTAGTGATTTATATGAATTGGAGGGGTTGAAAGGGGAGGATGTTTGTCCTGGGTTGGGCTGGATATCTCCACATTGGGGTAAGGTAGAGAGTCTGTGTAGGTAAATAAGAGGTAATTGCTTTCTTTTTTTATTTATGTACATAATTTAAAGAAGAGTGGTTGTAGGTTATTTCCTGTAGAGGAAGGGTTTTTAGTTTAGTGTGTAAAAGTTTGGTTATTACATACAGGCTGGAGCTTATCTCAGAGTAGCTGGTAAGAGGTTTGTGTTGATGTTATGGATGTGGGTTTGTGAGGTATGTGTGTTTTGAATGATATTAGATATAGCAGGAGACATATGTAGGGAGAGAGAAAGGAGTAATGAATTTGTAATGAAGGACATTGCAGCAGAAGAGGTGGATTATGTTAGAAGGATAGGTGCAGTGCTGGTAATAAAGTAAAATGAAAGAGTGGGAGTGATTGAGTAATTACAGATGATCCAAAGGATGGCTTGTTGATTGAGTAGTAGGCTGATTATAGAGGTTTTTGTGTGGATTGTTGGAGGAGGTTTGATTTAATTTAAGATTGAGTTGATGTTGATTGTGATTAGCAGTAGCCATAGAAGGGGAGGAATTAGAGGAAGTACAAATGTAAAGGATGTGGGTGAGAATGGGGATTGGGGAGCGGAGTGAGCCTGAGCGTAGCGAGGCCGAATAGTAGAGTGGACAGAGCCTCGAGTGGTGGATAGCTCAGAAAAAAATATCAGCAAGTCAAAGTATCCAGCATGGATGCGAGTGTGTGCAACATAAATTAGAGGAGATAGTTTACCAGGGGGTAGATTAGTGAGGGAGACCTTATTCAAGTCACTGCAGGAAAAAGGCAAGGAGGTACAGGACCTGAAACATATTTTTGTTTCCCCTGTGCCAAAGTTTCAGAGGAACTATCCCAGTAAACAGGCTTTTCTTAGAAGGCAGTATTGTCCTCCTCCTAAGGGTAAGAAGTGTGGCAAGAGGGCTCCCCCAGCTAAGTCTACCCAGACACTTCCTACTCAGAATCCTTCCTTTTCTGATAAACTAGGTGCTTTCTGACTACCCGGTTCTTCCCAACCACATACGTCCTTCACTGTCTTTATCGGTCTATGTTTGGTTAAGCATAACCCAGGATTCTTGGGTTATTATCTGTGATTTGCAGTTGGAAATTGGAAATGTCTTCCTGTTTTATGGGCATTCCTCAGCTGCGTCAAGACAATTTGGACTTTTTTCCAGAGATGCTTCATGGTCTTTTGACTCGGGGGAACTATTCAAGATGTTCCAGCTGCTCAAACAGGGAAGTGGTTTTATTCCAGAATGTTTTTATTTCCCAGGAAAGGGGGTACATGGAAACCCATTCTGGATCTTTCTCACCTGAATACCTTTCTGAAAGCTCTTTCCTTTCGAATGTCATCCCTTCAGACTTTGTTCTCTCTGCTGCTTCCTCAAGCTTTTATTGTTTCTCCGGATCTCAAGAATGCTTACCTCCATGTCCCTATTAATCCCCTTTTCAGGAAGTATTTGCTTTTCTCTGTTGGTTCCTGGCATTTTCAGTTCTCTGCTTTGTCCTTTGGCCTCTGTACTGCCCCAAGGGTATTCACCAAATGCCTAACTCCAGTGATTGCCTTTTGCAGGTTCAAGGGCATTCAGATAGTTTCTTATTTAGACAACCTGCTTATTCAAGCCTCCTCTCCAGAGATTATTTTACAACACCTTCAATTTGCTATTGCTGTGTTGCAAAGTCCTGTAGTTCACTGTAAATTTTCAAAAGTCCTTCCTGTCCCCATCACAGGATCATATTTTTCTGGGATGCAGGATCCAGACTGTTTGTATGGTAGCATCCCTGCCTCTTCCCAAGGCTTTGACTCTGATCTCCTTTTTTCAGTGCCTGCATCCTCTGGCCTTGATTTCAGCCAGGGAATTTCTGAGGACTCTCTGATTCATGGCATCCTCCATCCCTATGCTTCCCTTTGCTAAATTGTACATAAGAAAGCTTCAGTGTTATCTAAAGTCAGTTTGGCTTCAACATTCTCATCCTCTAGAGTTTTCAATTCCTTTTCTTCCATGTCTCAAGTTGGAATTTCAGTGATGGATTCACCAACTGACTTTGAATCCAGGGCTTCCCCTTCAATTCCCACTTCCCTTTCAGGAGTTGTTCAAAGACGCCTCAGATGGGGGTTGGGAGGCTTGCTTCAGAAACCTATAGATGCAGGGCTTCTGGTCTCCTCAGTAACACAATGTTAAGGAGGTGAGAGCTCTTCTGTTGGCTCTGACAGCTTTCCATTATCTGTTTTCTCTAGGGCCCTAAAGATCTTTACAGACAACACCACAGTGATGTGGTATGTCAGCAAATGGGGGGGGGGGGAGTGCAAGGTCTTATCTTTTTTGCAGATTGGCACTTCAGGTTTGGGAGCTAGCTGTTCAGTACTAAATGACATGTCAGACAGTGTACATTCCTTCAAGTCAGAATTTTGTTGCAGAATCCCTAAGCAGGTCCATATCACAACCACACTGGTGGATGCTATACAGGGATGTGTTTCAGGACATTATCCACCAGTGGGGTATTCCTGAAGTAGATCTCTTTGCCTCCCCTCTGAACAGGCAACTTCCTCAATTTTGTGCAAGTACTCCATGTCCTGTGGTCTGTAAGTTGGATGCCCTGTCTTTTTCATGGAAGGGGATGTTCCTGTATGTCTTTCCTCCCCTTCCTCTCATTCCAAAGGTCCTGTGCAAGGTAGGAATCAGAATTAGAAAGATGTGACTCAGGAAATCCCAGTGATCTAATCAGGATGCTGCTGCAGTCATATACTCCCGAGATGGAGACAGTTTTAATTCACATTGCCCTAGGAGCAGAAATGGACTGCAAAACCAAATATTTTGTGGTCCTATTGCCGAGAAATTCATTCAGAACTCCTGAAGGATGGTCTGTCTGCCACTCCCTGGAGGCATCTGGGGCATGCTTATCCCTTCATCCTCAAGCTTGAGAGGGGGTGGGGGCTTTCACTCTAGATACATGGGTGTTAAGATAACAAGGAGATGGATTATTCTCTTAATCTTTCCTCCACAAAAGAAGAAAAGGATTCCTGTGCCACTCAATCATATTGATTCTGCAATGGCAGAAGTCTTAAAGCTTTTAGAAAAAAATCATCCAGCAGGTCGCCAAGACCAGTTAAAATCCAGAGTCTATTCTAGGTTCTTTTTAGTTTTGTTGAAAACTAGACCTAAGGCCAATATTGAACCTCAGTTATCTAAATCAGTTTGTAAGACAGAATTCTGGATGGTTATGGTTCATTCCATTTTGCCTCTGCTGAGGAAGGATGACTGAATGTACTCAGAAGATCTCCAGGATGCCTTATTATATCAAGATAAAGAGGCACTTCAGGAGACTGTTTCCAATTGGGAGCCAATCATTTCTAATTCAGAGCATTGCCCTTAGTACTCCCCACAGCCCTCCAGGTGGTTACCAAATGCATGGCAATTCTATCAGCCTACTTCAGACTGCACTTGTTTCTGGTGTTTCCATATCTAGATGATTGGCTCCTCACTGCTCTGACCAGGGATATACCGGTCCGGTGGAGGGACTTTTTGCTCCATTTGCTTTGCAATTTGGCAGTCACAGTATATCAGTCAAAAAGACATGGTATTCCCACTCCAAGAGAGTTCATTGGATGCCACGTAGACATGATGAATCAGATAGCCAAGCTACCATAGTTCAGAATTTGTTCTCTTCACCAAGTAGCCAGTGTTAAAAGAAAAACACTTATTTCTCTAACATTCGCCAGAAGAAACACAGCGATTTCGATAAGCAAATAAAAAGCTTTATTTACATGCATGGAGACCTGCCACATCGATGGTGGAATGTCAGCAGTCTAATTTCTGTACAAACTGTAGGGGTTTTTATAGCCCCTTCTGCACGTACACATGCATACTAAAAAAGATGTTTATCAGTCACTGAGTTTCAGTTAAGACAGAAATATGCAAGGGTCAGTTTCAGTCAAGACAGAAATGTGCAAGGGTCATAAGATAATTGCAAGTTCTGTTCTTTTTCAGACTGCAGGCTAACATCTACACATTCGTTCATGGTCAGCCTGTTTAAACAGGTCAAACAGTTCTTTTAGAAATTCTTTCTTTGCACACAAGATAGTTTAACCCTTATTATGCCTGATACAAAGTAGTTGTTCATACAGAATTTTATTACATTCCCCCCCTAACAACACTTTGTATCAGCAAAATACTACACATCCTGGTCATACAACTTTTCATCTAATTCGTATCCTTTGTACCCAAAATAGTAAGCTTTTGTCATATTGGCAGTTATTATATTAAACATTAACATTCGGATGCATGGGATACAACAGCAACCTAAAAATAAGAATATAATGGCACCAACACATACAGCAATTAAAATGTTCATAAAAACACTTCCCCAACTTCCAAACCAGGTCTGGAAGAATTCAGTCAATGGATTTTGTCCTGGTTTTGTCAGTTCAGATACCTTTTGGAGAATCTCGAGGTGACTTTCTATTTCATGCTGATTATCCGGGATAAATGAACAGCACTCCTCTTGGATAAGAGCGCAAGTACCTCCTTTCGCCGCTAGGGTGAAATCGAGCGCCATACGGTTCTGCAACACTACTGTTCTCATTGCCGTCAATTCGTCCGTCACCAATTCTAGCGCAGAAAAAGTTGCATTACTCAGAGTCTCTAACAGTTTTGACAATTTTCTGAGTTCCCAGATAGATTTTACTGTCCCATATGCTGGAAGAATACCAGCACCAGAAATGACATCATCACCCAAGTCCATATGTGATAGCCCCTTGCTGCTACTGTGGGCTAAATCGTGATGATAGATCCAGGATGCATCAATGTTACCTATGGGATTAATAGGTTTATTAACAGCACGCACATTTCGTATTTTACCTTGGGGTAGTGTAGATACATGTCTTATTGCTGGTACCAAATAACCTAAAAAACAACTACCTGACCAGTTACCAGGTAACCACTTGTATGCTTTTCTACCACATATAAAGTAACAATTTTCAACTTTAGTAGTGACATTGCTATGCACATAACTTTGTTCAGAATGAAAAATCTTTTTATCAATTTTACCAAGTAAAATTCGATTAGGATCCCATGTCCCGCTGATGGACATGTCAATTGTTAAGTTTAACTGTTGAATAAAACCAGTAAAGTTAGTATCACAACGATTTGTAAAGTTTAAACATTGATAACAAACTGTTATGTTGCACCAACTCCAACCTACTTTGGTTTTACCAATTTTTTGAAAGCATACAGTTCCATTTTGTCGTTTAGCTAAAGGTAATGCTATTTTGTCCTTTGAGGTAACATTTGAAGTCTCAAATATTAAATTTGTCCATGTTTCATTTGCTCCCAAAGGAACTGTACTTAACATTAAACCTCCATGTACAGTAGGGATAGCAGTACATACCCAACAATTTGAAATATTGAGTGATGAGGCATATGTATATTTAACAGCTTGGTAAGTGTTAAAAGGTGGATGCCATGATGTACGCTTACTAGGTTTTCTGACAGACTCTATAAACAGAAAAGGCCAAAACAGAAAAACAATAACTACTATTGTTGTTAACAAAATTATCATGCAATACTTTTGAGGAAAAAGTTGCTTTTGTGCATCATTACTGTCTCTTTGTCTTCCTTCAGGTACGAGATACTCCATTTCTTCATTCGAAGAAAACAAAAATAGATACATAACTACACAAAAATATTAAAAACTAAAAATTATACTCAAAAATAATTAAATACCCCCCCCCCCTTGTCACCTGTTAAGGTTCCTCAGGGGGACCTAGATTTTTGTCCAGCTCAAACTGTTTTACCAGTTTACACTGTGTTAAGTGGATCCACGATGTTCGTTCTTTTATTCGAACCGCAGTAGGAGTCGAAATCAGCACTTGATATGGACCTTCCCACTTTGGTGAAGCCCAGTTTTTCCTCTTAATTATCTTAATCCAAATCCAGTCTCCTGGATTAACTTCGAGAATTCTGCTCTTCTGCTGATCTGAAAAGCAATCATTTGTTAGAGGTGTTTTAATTTTTGTCAGCAATTTTCTCATGTAATCTGCTAACTCCTCACCCCCCTCACGTTCCGCAGGCAATATCCCTTGCCATTGCAGGACGTAGTAGGGCCGACCATAAAGGAGTTCAAATGGCGTAATACCTTTGGAGGTAGGTGTGGTCCGCATGGAGAGGAGTGCCAAAGGTAAGCAGGTAATCCAAGACTGATGTGTCTCGGCCATGAGTTTTCGTAACTTACTTTTGAGAATACCATTATGACGTTCGACCAACCCGGCTGACTGCGGATGGTAAGCACAATGGTGTTTAAGGTCAATTTTGAAAACAACAGCCAATTTCTGAATAACTTGATTAACAAAATGAGTGCCATTATCAGAATAGATGCGTACTGGAATTCCAAAATGTGGAATAATATCATTTGTTAGAATTTTTGCCACTGTTGAAGCATCCGGATGAGTGACGGGAAATGCTTCAACCCATTTAGAAAATGCATCAATGGTAACTAATACAAACTTTTTTTGCTGTGCAGGGGTAAGTTCAATGAAATCCATACAAATGGTATGAAAGGGATAGGGTGGAACTGGGAAGGTTGCCGGTGCAACACGTATACCACCCTGCCCATGAAAACGAGCACATACAAGACAGGACAGACAAAAACGTTTTGCATATGCTACAAATCCTTTACTCCAAAATACTTGTTGCACTACCTGGACCATAGCTGCTGGACCATTGTGAGACAGTCCATGAGTAATGAGGGAGGCATAGCGAAATAAATTCGTTGGTAAAACATATTTACCATCTGGTCCTACATAAACTCCTTGCTCATGTATCACCCCATATCTTATCCATTTTTGCTTTTCCTGCTTGGTGCTTAACTCTTGCATGACCCGTAAGGTTTGTAGATTAAGGTTATCTGATGGTTGCAAGTCTGTTTCAAGTGCAAAAGTGGAGGTTAAAGCAATTTCCTTTGCGGTCTTATCAGCTAGGGCATTCCCTAATGCTACCGGATCTTTAGCACTAGTGTGAGCCGCGCATTTACAAATTGCTAACCTGTTAGGTAGTTGGATAGCTTGTAAAAGATCTAAGATTAGGTTTTTATGCGTGATTTCTTTTCCCGAAGCAGTGACCATTCCCCTATTTTTCCATTGCTGGGCAAAGACATGCACCGTAGAAAAAGCATACTGACGATCAGTATAGATAGTGGCTGCTTTACCTTCCGACAAAGCACATGCCCTGGTCAAAGCAATCAATTCCACTGCTTGTGCGGACAAGTTCCTGGGGAGAGGATTAGCTTCTATGATGTGTGTGCCAGTTGTTACTGCATAACCTACTTGGGTGTTACCTATCTCATTTTTACGGGCTGACCCATCGACAAATAAGGTCCAGTCAGAACTCGGTAAGGGTTGATCCTTGAGATCGGGTCTAGGTAAAACATTCGCATGAATCATGTCCAGGCACACGTGGAGTTCCATCAGCCGGTGTGGGGAGGAGAGTAGCCGGGTTTAGGGTAGTACATTGTTCTATAGTCATGTGAGGTTGAGACAACAAAATAGTCATACACGATAAGTGTCTGCTGGGAGATAGAAAAGTTAACTTATCCTGCAGCAGAATAACTGCTACCGAATGCGGTACTCGCAAGGTTAGTGGATGAAATAAAATAAGTGTCGCCGAAGCTTGAATGGCCAATGCCGCCGCCACCACCGCCTGCACACAGTGTGGTAATGATCGTGCAACAGCGTCCAGTTTACTCGAATAAAAAGCCAGGGGTCTGAGTTTGTCCCCATGCGACTGCAACAGGACGGATGTCATGTATCCACCTTTACAGTCCACAGTCTGGATAAAAGGTTTGGAATAATCAGGGAAACCTAGAACTGCTGAACTTGCTATCAATTGTTTGATCTGAGTAAACGCTTGAATGGACCTATCCGTCCAAGAGATGGGATCATTTGCCGCCATTGGGAGAGCAAAGATCAGATCCGATAAAGGACCTACTTCCTCAGCATAGTTAGGTATCCAACTACGGCAAAAGTTAGTAATCCCCAAAAATGACATAATTTCCTTTTTTGTGAGGGGCATAGGTGCCTGAAGAATAGCTTCCTTTCTAGTACCATCAAGTTGCCTGCCTTGGTTAGATATTAAATAACCCAAATAGCGTACCTCTAGTTGACAAAGTTGTAATTTAAACTTATTTACCTTGTGTCCTTCTTCTGCTAAAAAATGTAGAAGCCGCAGGGAGTCCGTTCTACAGGCAGATTCTGTAGGGGCAGCCAGCAGGATGTCGTCTACGTACAACAATAGATGGCTTCCATGCTTCGGTGAAAATTGCGCCAGGTTCGCTGACATTTCTTGAGAAAATACAGTAGGACTTTCACAGTAACCTTGAGGTAACCGTGTGTATGTGTAACGTTTGCCCATAAATGTAAAGGCGAACCAAAACCTGCTATCCTCATGTAATGGGATAGAGAAAAATGCATTACTGATATCAATAACTGTAAAATATTGGTCTGTAGGAAGGATATCATTTAGTAGGACAGACGGATCTGGAACTACTGGGGCCCTTGGTACTATGGCTGCATTAACAGCCTGTAAATCCTGTACCATCCTCCAGGTTCCGTCCGGCTTCCTTACTGGAAATAAAGGCGTATTACATGGTGAATCTGCGCATGGGGTCAAGACCCCTGCCCGTAGTAATGCTTCAATTACCGGAGAAATTCCTCCTTCTGCTATTCTGCTCAATGGGTACTGTCGTTTGTGTGGTCTATAATCAGATTTAGGTGTGATTTTGACTGCACCTGCTGTTTTCATTAATCCTATATCATGCTGCCCTGTTGACCACAAAGACTGTGGTATAGTCCGCAAATCATTTTCTTCTTGCGGACTCAGCATACAGAGTCAGCCGGGCAACGCCCTATCCTCCCTCAAATGGACTGTGGGTCTAGCCTGCGTGACCCAGTTCAACCTCTGTACCTGAACTCCCCTGCTTTGTAACTGTTCTTCCGACAAGGTACTCCATTCCGTTTCCTTTTTACCTACAGAGACTCAAGCCTGTCCTTCCTCTTTTGTTACAGATACATGCGGTGTAAGATTACTCCTAAAAAGAGCTAGCATATCTTTCGTGAGACTGCATGTGGCTGCAGAGTTTCCAAATTTATCCCAGTACAGCTGCTTTAAAACAATCTTTGTGATTTTATATTTAAAAAACAGTGTTTCATATACCGTATCAGGACCTATTAATTTTCTATAGTACATTGTACAGTGCAACTGTTCTGCCTTCACTGGTGGTTGATGACCATACTTACTTAAAGCCAAATTTAGTAAGTCATTTGTTACGCTTTGAGGACCTGTAGAGACCAAATCATTACTGTACCAGTAATGTAAATCTCCCTGTCCTTCTTGCAAAAATGCAGCTTCAAGTTGTACTCGCTTGGCCTGTATACCATGGGCTGTGGGGACTGCCGCTATACCAAAAACATGCATTAGGTCCCTTCCTAGCAAATTAACAGGGCAAATATGTGAAATAATTACACGAAGCCTAATGGTCTGGTTTGTTTGGGGGTCTGTGAACCACAGCGGTCGAGATAGCGGTTCTTTATAAATCCGTCCATTTGCCGCTTTTACTAATACATAATCACTCGTGGCTGCATCAGATGGCACAACAGTATGTTTTAGCAAGGTCCTAGTTGCTCCTGAATCACACAAGAATTCTACTTCTTGTCCTTCAACCTGCAAACTAATCACAGGTTGCACCTCCAGTTGCATAGCTGACGCTAATGCTGTCAAGTTGACAACTTGATACTCTCCATCAGCAGAAAAACTGCTTTGCTCATGTTCCCATCCTGCACATTCCCCTTTGGTCTCTTCGTTCTCTTCCTCATAACCTTCCATAATTTCATCCGGTGGCCCTGGCCACCCTTCCTCACTGTCATATAGTCATGCTGAGGACTGCGCCGGTGCTTGTGAGGCACCCGGTTGTCCCGAGCTACGACACTCTCTTGCAAAATGTCCTTTCTTACCACACTTAAAAAATTCCCCCCTCCTTACCCCTTCCCTCGTAATCCTCAGAGTGTCTTACATTTCCTCGCCCCCTGCCTCTGCCCCTTCCTTTGCCCCTATTAGGTTGACCTTGCAGCAACATAATCGTGCCATCCGAATTAACCGTGAGGGTCTGTGCTTGTTTCTTCTTTTTATCTGCTATATACTTCTCCGCATGCCTAGCATATTCTAGCAATGGTTGTAACCGTGCTGTTCTATGGTCTGTCATATGTTTAGTAATAAAATTACTAATCGGAGATCTACACCCTTTCAAAAAGGCATTTTTTAACTGTTGTTCATATGATGAATCTGCCTCCTGTTTAGTGGGCACTTCTATGCCACTATGGTCATTAAAAATAACAGTTAAACGCTGTAAATAATGGCCTACTTTCTCGTCATCGGACTGTACGCATTGATTAATGTGTGTCCAGTCCGCTCGTGCCTTCCATTTTTCTGCAACCCGCTCAAGTAACTTTTGAAGTTGCCTCTCAAATTCTGCAGTATCATGACCAAGAGTCTCCCCGTCCTCCGTAAGGGGTTTCCAATCTCCACAGATAAGGTGCCAGTCAGGACCTAAAATCTGTCGGAGTACCTGTTCAATTTCAATACTATTAAGTTTATAACTTATTTGCATACCGTGCATGTCATCTGCAAATTTCTTCATATTGTTTTTTGGGTGGGGGATTCCTTCTACAGCCTTTCTAAAGTCTTCCTTAGTCCAGGGGCGGTAAACCAGGATTGTAGGACCCTGTCCGTCCATTCCTGCCTGTGGGTTTGCTACCTGAATCAAAGGGTATTCGCTCTCACTATCTAGTACCGACTTATCCTTTACTCTCCACTCACCACCCCCTACCTTTCGGTTTCGCAGCTCTAGGAAAGTGCCAGGAGTTTTCTGCAATATTACGGGTGGTAACGGGGGGGTAAATGGCAGAGGGGACCTTCTCTTTTTCACTTTCCTGATATTGTGGCGGCCCAGCCGCCCCTTCCCCGTCTGCCGCGCCTTCCACAAGGTAGGGCGGGGCTGAAGGATTACGACGAATAGGCACGGTGGTTTCGTCATCTTCTTTGTTAACAAAAAACGTGGATTTTGCACTTGAATCATCCTTTGCAGCCATATTTTTACTAAGATATATTTTATTTGCCTCCTCAAGCCATTTTTGTGCCTGTGGAAAACCCACCTTCTTTTGGTCTTTTACTCTGCTGCCTGCGTCTCTGCGCAGGTCCCTTACCAACCTCTGACATTGGTACTTATCTAATTTTCCTGAAAACTGATACTCAGTCTTCCATTTATCTAAATATTTTAAATTTTTTGGATGTAATTTAAACATATGTTGTTCATCTTCACTAACTTCAGTTTTTGCTGTTGAACAGCAACTATTTCCTGTTCCCATTTCCCTTATTTAAAAAGAGAAAGTATTCCTTTTTCCTGTGATCTCTAGCTATCTTTAGAATTTTACTTAAAGATAGTCCTTTTTTAACAAACAATTGTCCCTTATGACTAGTCCCTTCCTTTTTCCCTATCCGTTATTATTAAAAAAAAAAAAGGGAAAGCTTACCTTGCTGTGAGTCTTCTGCCCTTTCGTTCGTCACCGTCTCGCGGATTGAATCAAGAGCGACTGGCCTCTACTTACGACAAGATTTCGTCGGAGGTCTTTCACTTTTCAGGGAGTCCGTGATTCGTTCTCCCTTCCTGTACAGGTTTTCAGTCCCTCTTGTGTGATTCGCACCGTGAAGAGGTGTCCCCACATTTGGGCGCCAGGAAATGTTAAAAGAAAAACACTTATTTCTCTAACATTCGCCAGAAGAAACACAGCGATTTCGATAAGCAAATAAAAAGCTTTATTTACATGCATGGAGACCTGCCACATCGATGGTGGAATGTCAGCAGTCTAATTTCTGTACAAACTGTAGGGGTTTTTATAGCCCCTTCTGCACGTACACATGCATACTAAAAAAGATGTTTATCAGTCACTGAGTTTCAGTTAAGACAGAAATATGCAAGGGTCAGTTTCAGTCAAGACAGAAATGTGCAAGGGTCATAAGATAATTGCAAGTTCTGTTCTTTTTCGGACTGCAGGCTAACATCTACACATTCTTTCATGGTCAGCCTGTTTAAACAGGTCAAACAGTTCTTTTAGAAATTCTTTCTTTGCACACAAGATAGTTTAATCCTTATGCCTGATACAAAGTAGTTGTTCATACAGAATTTTATTACACCAGTCTAGTCTTGCATCACCCTCCCTTGCTGCAAAGCTCATTTTGAGACTGCTAGAGCCTATGGCTTCAACAATCACTCTGATCCCTCCATCGAGATACTACACGAGGGTCCTACAGTGGTTTCAAATTTCTCATACCGTGAATACTCCAATTCAACTGACTTCCATATGCATATCTTACATCAGGTGGTGGCTAACATCCCTAGCATTCTCAGTGGGCCGCCCATCTGTGTCCAATCTCCCATAGCAACAGTTAACATGGATGCTTCTCTTGTAATGCTCCCCACCTTAAGGTTCCTGGAGGTATACAGAAGCCAGACTTCACATCAACATTTTGGAGATGAGAACAGTCCTCCTAGCATTTCAGGCATTCCAAGACTCTCTACCAGAAGGTTTGATTTCAGTCCAAATCGACAGCAGAACAGTAGTCTGGTATATCAACAAACAAGGAGGGACCAGATCTTATCCCTTATGTTAGGACTTCATGAGAATGTGGCAATGGGTGATGTCTTCCCATCAGTTTCTGGCAGCAGTGCATATCCCAGGGCTTTCCATTGTTTTAGCTGACAAACTAAGCAAAACTGTTGTGCCTTATGAGTGGTCCGTCAACCAGTCCATGACTAATCAGATCTTCAGCTGCTGGGGCCAGCCTTGCTGCGACCTTTTTTCATCATACCTGAACAACAAATGTAGCAGTTACTTCACCCACCATAGGGTCAGTCACATAGAGACACTCTTCTCCACATTTGGCCCCGGGCTTCCTATGCGCCTTGCCCCATTTCCCCTGATAACAAAGCTCATTCAGAAGGTGCAAGGCAAAGGTTATCCTCATTGCCCCTTATTGGCAAGTTTGGTTCCCATATCTTTGACCTCATCTCTTACATCCTCCATGGACACTTGAACACAGTCCATGTCTCATATCTCATCCATCTGTGCATCCTCTCCATAACCTAGAGACTTTGAAACTAACTGCATGGCTCCACCAATTTTAATGGTGGCCAGAGATGCTAGACTTTCAAGTCAAGTCATTCATATCGTAACAGTTTCACGGAAACCCAACACCAGAAAAGTTTCTCTAAGTAAGTAGAATAGGTTCTCTATATGGCAACAAGCAGAGGACTTGGACCCCTTTTCAGCAGCTCTACCTTTGCTTCTAGTTTTTTTGTCTGATCTGTTCCAAAAAGGCTCCAGTTTTCCACATCAAAGTACAGTTAGCTGCTATTTCTGTTTTTTATTTTGGTCAAAATTGGACACCCTTAGCCTGTTTAAAGATTTCTAAGGCTTTTCTAAAAGGAACTTTTCTATTTAGATCCCCAGTAAGAGACACAGTCCCTCCATGGGCTATTACTGTGATGCTTCAAGCCTTAAGACAGCCTCCCTTTGAATATGCAGCCTCAACAGATCTGAAAATGTACTCCTGGAAAACTATTTTTCTGGTGGCTGGTACTTCTGCATATAAAGTTTCAGAACTACAATCCCTTTCTTACAAACCACCATATCTAGTATTCCATAAAGATAAGGTCTCTTTGAGAACTAATCCTACCTTTCTTCCAGAGTTGTCATCCAAATCTAATCTTAACCAGTCCATTAATTTACCAGTTTTCTTTCCAAAATTTTCTAACAAAGGAGAGTACACTTTACACTTGCTTGATGTTCAGGGGCAACTTTGTTTCTCTCTTCACAGGACTGAAGAATTTAGAAAATCGGATCCGTTACTTGTTGCCTTTTCCAGAGCTAAACTAGGACAAAATGTATCCAACGTTATTGTTCCAAGATGGCTCACAAACTGGATTATGTTTGTGTTTGAGAACTTGACTATCTTTAACCAAGAAACCTGCAGCTCATTCTACAAGATCTGTTGCAACTTCTATTGCATTTCAGTGTAGACTACTCATTGGTGAAATTTGTGCTGCAGCCACTTGGTCTGCAGTCCGCACCTTAGAAATTGGGTGTACAATCAAGAGCACATACTTTTTTTGATCTGCCATTCCCAGGAGTATCCTTCCTTTATGCCGCCCAGGTGGTTGGTAGCCGGGGAATCTATCCCAAAGGTTGAATCAGAAAAAAAAAGACGACATTGGATGTGAAATTTAGATAGTTACCAAAACAATAGATCTATGTTGTCTTCTTTTTGTCCGATTCAGTATCCCCTCCCTCCTTCCCCCATCCAAATGGTCACCTACTGTGCCTTGCAGAATGGAAAGTATGCTAGGGGAGTCTTTGTAATCTCAGCCGGTTCCCTTCCTTTTTACATAAGCTCCTTGGAAAATTATTCAATCCAACATTATATATATATAAAATATATATTGCTCAATTCTTGCATTCCCATAAGTCTCACTTACTCCTCCTGAACATTATTTTGCATGTATTGCCCCCACAAATTCCATTTATTTCTATGTAATTTACTCCTTCCCTTTTTTGAAGATAGCACTGCTTGTTCTTTTATCTTTTCTACAGTATTCACTACTTCAAATGCAGTTGGTTTAGATTTTTATTTCCATTTCCTAGTAATTGGTTTTTTTGACAGCTAATAAAGTTAAACTTATTAAGGCCTTACTGTGTCTAGGAAATTCAGATCCCGTGTCCCAGTTCATAAGACTCATTTCCTTAGTTACAACCATTTGCTCTTCCAATATTTTTGACAGTCTGTAGACAATTTTTAAAATCTGCTAATTCATTACACTCCAAAAACTGTTCTCAGTTCCCTCTTTCTTCTCTGACATTTCCAACATTTGCTGTCTAACTGATAAATAAAAAAGATTATATGACGTTTGCTTTGGGTATAAATTACTTATGGAAACACTTCCAAGCAAGCATCTTAAACCTTCTGGACATTCTTGCATACTTGGAAGCCATGTATATGGCCTCCCATTGTTCCCTTGTAAAGTGCTTTTCCAGTCTGACTTCCCAATCTTTTCTAATCTCATCTGATTGGTTCTTATAGTTATCATGCAGTATTTTATATACCCTGCCAATTATCCATTTTTTACAGCAGCTTCTGTTCTAGTTTCAACTAAAAACTCTGCTAGTACCAGTGCAGGTCTTTCACTTAGAAACTCCCCTATCCCTTTCTGTATACTCTGATAGGAATCTCTGGGGTTTATATTAGATAACTGAAAGTTATCTTAAGCGAATGCTCACATGAGCGAAAATGCCGGGAATTGAAAGGGTGTTTGTGGGGTCATGGTACAGTGAGGAGTGGGATATTTGCCCTTTCCTCACTGTAGTGCGATCTCAGAGTTGGAATATATAGTTAGCAGGGGGTGTGGGGGGCACAGCCCCCCACAATACCAAGTTCGATTACCGGCATTTTCGCTCGTGAGCATTTGGTTAAGATAACTTTCGGTTATCTAATATAGACCCCAATCTCTGGTAGGGAATGCAGTCTGTAACCTGTAGAACAAACTTCTTGTCCTCATCTCTCTCTATTACCTTTTCCTCTTTAGTTATTTGCTCCCATTACCTTGGTCCCTTTGCCAGTTTTCTCTGATGAATTCCATCCCCCTCTTGCCTATTTTTCTGTACTTCTGCTTGTAGTCCTCCATATTGGCAAAATCTCCTGTCTCCATTCCTTTGGCTAAGACATTGTTCCATATCACAGTTTGCAGTATTCTTTACCCAAGGGATCTCCTGCCAAAGATAGCCCAACATCTGGACAGTATACCAAAGCCTTTAGTACTTCGTAGACATCTTACGTCACATATATGCTCCCGGCACGCAGTCTAGGGCATAAAGGTGACGTACACACACACACACACACACACACACACACACACACCTACTGTACTGTCAGTCTTAATGCAAATGTTGAACGTAGGTCTGAATGTCCTTTTGCTGTGCTGGTTACCAGGCTGTATTTTCAGATAAGTGCCCCATTGGGTTTCTTCTCTTTTTTGTGGTTATTGTGTTCATGTTGTCCAAAAAGGGAAAATGTCAGTGTGGGAGGCAGATTCCCCATGAAGACTTTCATGACCAATGTCTCTTCTGTTTGGGTGCTTCTCACAATCATATGTAGTGTGCTATCTGCCAGGAGTTTGTGTCTAAGACCCTTCATAGTCCTCTCTCCTCCTTGTCCATATACCTGGAGAACCAATGTCTAAGTTATTGGCACAAGGTGCTATGGCAGAATCTTCCATCCCAAGGACCAGCCATCTGCAAAGAATAAGTCCCAGAAAGTTAGGATTGATCTGGCTGCTGTCCATCCTCCACAGACATCTCTCTCAAGGCTAGTGAAAGCCAAAAGGCTGTCCAGTGGTTGCTTTATATTCCTCTGCCATGACCTTGTTGGAGGCTGGCATGGATCCGGCTTATCGCACATCTTCGGAGGCTTTTCCAGCATCTGCTCCTGATGTTGAGAGGGGAACCTTGCTGATTATATCTGAGGACTGAGATGGATTCCTCAGATCTTAGTGAGGAGATTTCTAGCACCATTATTGGGTCATGCCAGAGGTCTGACCCTCCAAGGGTGTTTCGAGTTGACATCCCATAGAAGAAGAAACAAAAAAAAAAAAGTAAATTTCCTGTGTTAAGGATCCCCAGTGTGACTGGCAGGATTTCACTAATTGTTTATTTAATGTTCTGATTGCCTTGAAGCCTCCTCGGGGGGTCTCTGTTCTGGTTCTTCCCTGGTCTTCTATTCTACTCAAGAGGTTTAGGGAATTGGATTCCTCAGATGAGGACCTGGACTCAGGGGAATAATCTTTTGGATTACTCTTCCCAAATATCTTCCCACTTGGACTATGATTTGGATGAGGACTCCATAAGTCCAGATCTCCCCAGAGGAGCTCTCCTTTGGGGATACCATTGGCTGTATAATGGATTATTTTAAGTGGGATTGTTCTCAAGTCTCACAGATTCAGAAAAAATATTATCAGTTTCTACATGTGGAGTTCCCTCAAGCCATCTGCTGTTCCTCCTGTTCTGGCTCCCCTTCTGAATATGTTCTCAGCAGCATCTGTAGCCCCTGATTCTGTCCCCTGCACCTAAGAAACCATATAGATTCTATAAAATGCCTGAAAAGTGCAAATTTCTTTATAAATGCCCTTCTGCTGAGATTCTGTAGTGTAAGTCTCCTCTGACAAGCCATCCAAGTTATTGCCCTCTACCAGGCTATTGCCTGCTTATAAGGATAGTAGGACTATTGAAAGGCTGGCAAGAATGTTTACACTGCTGGCACCTTATCCTTTATGGCCATCAACTGCCAGACTAATATGGACAGGTATGTCTTAGCTCTTCTTCTTCAGATTTCTGATCTTCCTGACTCTGAGGGGAAGTTTTCGGCCTTTTCCCCTACTTATCTCTACTTCTGAAGTTGCACACCAATCAATCAAATGCAGCTGTGATGCAACTGATACCTCTTTGAGGGCTATTAGCTCACTTCAGTTATGAAGCGTTATTCTTAGCTTTGTCTTCAGGCTTTGCGTGAGGACATTAAGGCCAAACGTTTGGATGACCTTTGGATAATAAAACTGTTTTTGGATCTGCTGTTACTGAACTTTCAAATCTCTCCCAGACAAGGGCATCACTTTGCAGGAGCTGAAAAATATTTTTGTTTCTCGTATTCACAAATTTCAGAGGAATTATCCCTCTGTCTGCATTTGTTCATAGTCTCGCCCTCCTCCTGTGGGCAAAAAAGGGTTATAGGCATGTGCCTCCTGCTAAATCTAATCAAACTCCTGCCACACAGAAACCTGCTTTCCAGAACAAGCCAGGTTCTAATTGACAGTTAGTTTCTTCATTCCCTCAGCCAGGTTCCCCTGTCCCTCAGTCTGTCCCTGTCTCTTCCAAATTGGCTATGAATCACTTCAAACCCTTGGGGTCTGTCCATTATCTGTCAGGGGTATTTCATGGTTTGGAAGTACCTTCTTCCCTTTTTAGAAATTCCTAAGCCTCCTCAGGAGCAGTTCTCTAATTTCCCATAGGGTCTTCACTCTCTTTTGGCTCAGGGCACCATTCAAGCTGTACCTCCTGCCCAAATAATGAAGGGGTTTTATTCCAGGATGTTTTTGGTCCCACATAAGGAGGGCACATAGAGACTAATTCTGGATCTTTCCAAGCTGAACACCTTCCTTAAGATTCCTTCCTTTCACATGTTAACTCTACAGACATTATTTCCTCCTCTTCTACCCCAGGCATTTCTGGTATCTCTGGCTCTCAAAGATGCATACCTTCATATCCCCATCCATCTATCTTCAGGAAATTTTTGCTTCTGTCTTTTTCTCTTTCTTGCATTTTCATTTCTCTGTTCTGCTCCTAGGTTTCTTTACTGCCCCAAGGACAGTCACCAAATACCTTGCCCCTGTCCTTCCTTTTTTGCAGAGTTTGAGGTTTTCAGATATTTTCCTACCTAGACAGTCTGCTTATTCAAGCTCCTTCCCACAACTCTGTGCTTCAGGATCTCTAGTTTACTACTTCCCAGCAGTCTGAGGTTCACTGTAAATTTCCAGAAGTCAGTTCTGATTCTTTCACAGGGTCATATTTTTCTTGGCTGCAGACTTCAGACAGTTCCATGCTGGCATATCTGCCTGCCCCCAAAGCTCTGTCTCTAATTGCCTTTTTCCAATCCCTTCTTCCTCTGGTGTCTGTCAACACCAGGGAATTTCTCAGAAGGCTCAGGTTCATGGTTTCCACCATTCCCATGCTCCCTTTTGCCAGGCTCCATATGAGGAAGCTTAAATGGTACCTCAAGTCAGTGTGGCTTCAACATTGCCATTCTCTGAACTTTCAGGTACCTTTCCTTCCCTGTCTCAAGTTTGAGCTTCAGTGGTGGATTCATCAACTTTCACCCAACCCATGGCTTCCTTTTCAAGTTCAACTCAGGAGTTCTTTACAGACACGTCAGACAGGCTGGCTTTCTCTTCAGAGGTCTGATCACATCAGTGTAAAGAAGATGAGGTCTTTACTTCTGACTCTTCAACATTTTTATCCCCGCTTTCATCTCTGGCCCTTTAAAGTTTTTGCAGACAGTACCACAGTGCTGTGGTATGTCAACAAGCAAGGGAGCACAAGGTTCTATCTTTTTTGCAGACTAGCTCTTCAAGTCTGAGATCTAGTTGTCTAGTATCAAGTGACTCTTCAGGCAGTTTACATTCTCTTGAAGCACAATCTAGTGGCAGACTGTTAGTCCAACACACAAGCCACAAGCTCACAAATGGATGATTCAGAGATAACGTTCCTGGACATTGTCCATCGGTGAGGTATTCCACTGGTACATCTTTTTGCTTCCACTCTGAACAGTCAAGTTCCTGTTTTGTGTTCGAGTCTGAGGTCCTCTGGCTTGGAAAGTGGAAGCCCTATCCTTTCCTTGGAAGTGGATGTTTCTGTATGCATTCACTTCCCCTCTTCTGTTACCACTAGTATTACACAAGATCAGACAGGAGTCTCACAAAATCTTGGTAGTGACTACCTCTTGGCTGAGACAATACTGGTTCCCTCTTCTTTCTCACTTGGCCAGGAACAAGCACCACAGGTTGCCTCACTGGGTGTGGATCTTCTCACACAAGACAAGGGCTCTCTTATCCATCCTTACTTGTTCCACTCTTCAACTGATGCTGTGGATGATAGGGTTTTTGATCACAGGCACCTCTTTTCTGAGGATATGTTTTGGGTTCTGTAGGAGGCCAGGATACCAACTTCCAGGAAATCATATATGTCCAAATGGAAGTGATTTTCTGTATTGTCTCTCTGTCACCATCGGGATCCTATATGTGTAGAGGTTTCTCTGGTTCTCCATTATTTGTGTGATCTGCTCCATGCTGGGTTGGCATATTCTTTAGTTAAAGTTAGCAATTTCTGCTTCTCTGCCCTTGACTTTTCTTCTGGCCATTAGATTTGAGGTTAATCAATTTTTTAAAGATATCCTTCATTTCAGGCCTTCCTGGGACTTCAGTTTTGTACTTGAAAAAAATGACTTGGGCTCCTTTTGAGCCTGCTTCTTAATCTTACTTGCAACATTGTACGTGGAAGACTTTTTCTTTTGGTTCTTGCTTCAGCCAAAAGGGTGTCTGAGCTTCAGGGTCTCATGGCTATTCCTCCTTTCTTAGTTTTCCACAGAGTCAAGGTGTGTCTTTGTACTAATCTTTCTGTTATGCCCAAGGTGGTTAATGAATTATCCCTTAATCAATCTGTTCATCTTCCTTCCTTTTTTCCATCTTTGCAGTCTGTGAGTGAGAAGGTTCTTCACACCTTGGCTTTGCATAGACAGCTAAGGTATTGTTTGGATAAAACTAAAGGTATTTTCAAATTTGAGCAACTTTTTGTTTGTTTTCATCCCAGGATTTGGGTTTGGCTGTTTCTAAACAAGCCATCTCCTCCCGGATTTCTAAGGCTAATCTTTTTGTTATCCTTGTCATGGAAAATGTTTTTCCTCACTGATAAAGGCACATTCTACTAGGGAAGTTTCCACCTCTGGTGCTTTTTTTCAAGGGCTTTGATACCAGTTCCATCCTTGAGGCTGCTGCTTGGTCCTGTTCATACTTTTGCTAAGTATTACAAATTGGATGTTACCTCCCGGGCTTCCTCTTGAACTCTTGTACTCTCCCATAGGTAGAGAATACTGCAACAGTGATATGGAAGGACATAGCACAGGTGTGTAAAATCTTACTGTAACAGTAGATGTACTTCTCTTCACTTTTGGAGTATTTGCTGGCTCCTTCCTACCCTCTCGATTTTAGCTCTTGCCTGTAGATGTTCATCGTGCATACAGCTGCAGTCATAACGGATGGGTTCTCCTGCCGTCAGGCGGGTCCTCGGTCGGCCGAATTCCAAAGTCTAGGTCCGGCGTCGGTTGTCGTCACTTCTTCCCTGACGTCAGAGCGACAGGGGTATAAAGGAACTAGCCGACGCCATTTTCTTCAGTCTTTCTTGCCGCGCGGTGCCCGAAGCAGAAGCAGTTCGCAAGTGCCGGTCGGCCAGCTCCTGAGATTATGAAAATTTGGAAACCGAAGTCTTCTTAAAAGCTAAGTACCCGTTGGAAACTTTTCTTGCCTCAGACTGATGTCAGACAAAGTTAATAATTGTATTTCTTGTGGGAAGCAAATACCGCATAAGGATTTCCATTCCCTCTGTATACCTTGTTTAGGCCCAGACCACGACGTCTCGGTCTGTCGCTTTTGTGCTACATTCAACAAACGCACTATTAAGCGTCGGGCGGAGTTCGCCCAGCATTATTTTGGGAAAGCATTTAACTATACTATGTCGTCGGATACTCCGACTCCGGTTTTGTCTAAAAAACGCAAAGACAAGGACCGACACACGAGGTCCGCGGCCTCTACCGTCACCATGCCAAAGCCGACTACACGTGGTCCGGTTCTCAGCGAGGCGCCTACGCAGCCCCTGACTACCGACGACACTTCTTTGACGGTGTCTCCTGTGCCCGAGGTCGCAGGCTCCTCGGCCCACACCCCGACTACAGATACTGAAGCCACTCTTGGCGTTGAAACTCAGAATGTGGACAGGTCCACCTCCACTCAAGGTGTCTTCAGACCTTCCTCTTCTTTCTCCATCAAGGCTTTCACAAAGTCTAAAGCTACCATGCACTCTAAGAGACCAGCTACACAGGGCCCATCTCCAGCCCCCATGCCTAAGAAACAGATGCTTAAAATGGCTGAGGATTTAATTACTCTTATCAGAGGTTCTCAGCCTCCACCGGACAAAAGGCCCAGAGTGGAGGAAGATTCCCCCTCCTCTGATCAGGGCTCCATTATTTCAGAGCACTCTGATGATCAGGAACATTCTTACTCCCCTTTTGACGACTCTGATGCGGAGGAGTCCATCCCTTCTGTATCCCCCCCTGAGGATTACTCATTTGAGGAAACTTTGCATACATTAAGAGAACACTTCCACTGGGAAGGCCAGGATTATTCAGATTCCAAGAAAAGGCTCAGGGAATTTCTCTTGCTACCTCAGCACAGGCCTCTGGCTATACCTCCTGTCTTGGACATTCTAGATGATGTTTACTCGGAGGCCTGCCTTAACCTGGACTCTCTACCTCCAGCTCCAGTTAAGCCTGACAGGTACTACAGGGTTCCTGACTCACACCAATTTCTATACAAAAGCCATGCTGCTGACCCAGAAACCATCTCACAGGGCCCCAAGGGAGTTAAGGCCTCCCATTGCTAAAAATCCATTGCCTTCCGAGAGAGATTCCAGATCCTTAGAAAGGTGGGGAAAAAAGGTATATACCTCGGCTACCTTATCCATGAGGGCCTTAAACTGTCAGTTTCATATGCTAAAATGCCAACAGTTTTTATCATCACAATTGAAAAGTAAAATGTCACAACCTGAACAACCAGACTTGAAGGAGTTGCAAGATTTGATGCATAGTGCAGAACAAGTGGGTAAGCATACCTTACAATGTGGTTTTGATGCTCTAGAGGCCTCATGTAGAGCTGCTGTTACAGGATCAGTCATACGTAGGCATGCCTGGCTCAAGAAACAAGCCTTGCCTGATCATGTCAAAGCTAAATTACTAGACGCCCCTCTTCAAAAGGATGTACTATTTGGTGCTAATGCTGAGGAGGTATTAAGGAAAATGGAGGAAAAGGCTAAATCAATGCAAACTGTGAAAGAATTTCTACAGGTTCAGCCCCCACGTTTCAGTAGAAATTGGCCTTCCAAAAACTTGTCCTTTCCTGCCACAGACAGACCCCAAAGAGGCAGATACAGGCGCCCGAGGGGCAGAGGACAAGCCCAAGGATCGTTTAGAGGCAGACAATGGCAAGCTCCTACACAAAGAGGTGGTGAGGACAACTCGCAATCTTTCAGAAAGCAAACCCAATGACTTTCCCCTTTGCATGCCAACCAGGTCTCAAATGGCAGCCCCTTTAGGAGGAAAGCTGGCATTATTTTCAAAAAATTGGCATATTGTCACAGAGGACAAATGGATCCTGGACATTGTAAAGAGAGGCTACAAATTCCATTTTCACACCCTTCCAAAAATGAGAGGCATGCCAAACCTGCCACACAATCAAAGGGCAGAGGCACAAAGGCAAATTACAGATCTCATAAACATGAAAGCTATTCAAGAGGTACCTACGCACGAACAAGGTCAAGGTTTTTATTCCAGGCTATTTCTGGTGCCAAGGAAGGGAAAAGATTGGAGACCTATTTTGGATCTATCCATCCTAAACACATTTCTACTGCACCAAAATTCAAGATGCTCACTCTACAGCAACTTCTTCCCATGCTAGGCAAGGAGTCTTGGCTGGTAACATTGGACCTCAAGGAGGCATACCTGCATGCCCGAATCAGACAAAATTGCAGAAGGTACCTCAGATTTCTTGCAGGTTCAACTCATTATCAATTCTCTGCATTGCCCTTTGGCTTATCTACTGCGCCCAGAGTATTCACGAAATGCCTGGCATCAGTAATTGCCTACTGCAGACTTCAAGGGATACAAATATACCCCTATTTGGACGACTGCCTGATCCAAGCGGACAGCAAGCACATTCTTCTGAAACATCTGGCTTATGTAATAATGTTATTGAACTCTCTGGGATACACAGTCAACAAAAAGAAATCAAGACTAATACCCTCTCGGAAGATAATTTTCCTGGGTGCCAATTTGGACACAAACACCCAGATGGCCTACCTCACGCCAGAGAAGCAGGGGCAAGTAATTCAATACTTTAGAACACTAGCAAATTGCACCAGGCTGACTGCAAGGAAAATCCTGCAGGCTCTGGGATTCATGGCATCTTGCATCTTGCTAATCCCATGTGCAAAGCTGCATATGAGGAAAATAAAATGGTACCTGAAAAACATATGGTCTCAACACAGCCACAGTTTGGAAACAATAATACCACTAATTCCATGTCTGCAAAAGGAATTTCTGTGGTGGGCTCAAGCATGTCAAACAAACGCAGGTCTTCCATTCAGCAAGCCTCAAGCAAATCAAGTCATCACAACAGACGCCTCGGACTACGCCTGGGGGGCGCACATGACAGATCGGTGCATTCAGGGCAAATGGTCCCAAAAAGAAAAGCACCTTCACATCAATCAAAAAGAAATGCTAGCAGTAATAAATGCTATTATAGCTTTCAAGGACCTTCTACAACTAGGTCAACTATTGATAAGAACGGACAACACCACAGTTATGTGGTACATAAACAAACAGGGAGGAACACATTCTTACCCCCTATGCAGACTGGCCATGTCACTTTGGAACATGGCCATGGACTTACAAATGGAACTACAAGCACAGTACTTGCCAGGCAAGGAAAACACACTGGCAGACAACCTAAGCAGGAATATGACAGATCCACACGAATGGAAATTGCATCCAAAAGTGTTTACAGAAATAATCCAAGAATGGGGAAGGCTAGACATAGATCTCTTTGCCTCCCACAAGAATCATCAGTTGATAAAATTCTGCTCAAAGATCTCCCATCCAAAGGCCTGGAGAGTGGACGCTCTCTCTTTCAGTTGGAAATCGATGACAGTTTATGCCTTCCCACCTCTTCCTCTGCTGCCCAAAGTTCTATTAAAGACCAGAGCAGACAGACCAAAGATGATTCTCATTGCTCCAGACTGACCAAGGCAACACTGATACCCACTCCTGAGGAGCCTGACGCATTCCCCACCATGGACCCTGCCTCTAATGCCTCTTCTTCTGACTCAGCACAGTTTCAAAACTCTTCACAGCCAGCTAAAAACACTCAATCTAGCCGCATGGAAGATTCCTTAGCATCACAACAGGCCCTACTCTCCAAGGAGGTGCAGGATGTCATTTTGGAGGCCAGAAGGCCATCAACTAGAAAAGCTTACTCCGCAAAATGGAAACGTTTTTGTGTCTGGAATGAGAAAAAGGGCCAGGATCCTGGAAAACTGAATTTACCTCAAATACTACAGTATTTGGCTGAACTGCTAAGCAGTGGACTTTCTTTCTCCTCCATCAAAATCCATGCCTCAGCCATTTCTGCAGAATACAACACTGATCCACCTTTATTCTCTCACCCTCTCTTAAGACAGTTCCTCAGAGGGGCTAAGAATTTAAGGCCTCCAAGGAAACAACCAATACCTGCTTGGGATCTTAATTTCATTCTGGAAAAACTGACCTTGCCTCCCTTTGAGACAGCTGCCTCATCAGATTTGCAATATTTGTCCTGGAAAACAGCTTTCCTTCTGGCTATCACCTCAGCTCATAGAGTTTCAGAACTACAGGCTCTCATGGCTGTCCAGCCTTTTATCATCTTCCATCAGGACAGAGTTTCATTACGAACCAACCCGTCCTTTATGCCTAAAGTGGTATCCAGGGTAGCTTTAAATCAGGCCATACATTTACCTACTTTTTATCCTAATCCTCAAAACAAAGGGGAGAGATTACTACATTCCTTGGACATCCACAGACAACTGCGTTATTATTTGGACAGAACAAAGCCTTTCAGAAAATCAGAACAGCTCTTTGTGGCCTATGCGGTAGGAGCTCAAGGAAAGCCAATTTCCAAACAGACAATCTCAAAATGGATAGCCCACTGCATACGTTTTTGCTATTCCTTTCATGGCAAAACTGGTCCTACAGGCATTGGAACTCATTCCACCAGGGCCACAGCCACCTCTGCAGCCTTCCTCAGAGGAGTTCCTACCAAGGATATATTGGAAGCAGCCACTTGGAGTTCTGTGCATACCTTCTCCAAGCACTACAACCTACCATTATACTCCAAATCTAGAGCAGGCTTTTCCACTGCAGTCTTGCAGGGCATTTTGGCTCCTCTTAGTTCCATCTAGTGCCTACCACCCCTTTCTTAGCTTTGGGATTCTACCCATCTGTTATGATTGCAGCTGTATGCACGATGAACATAGTACAGTTTTGTACCTACCATAAATGTAGATGTTCGAGTGCTAATACAGCTGCAGTCCAGGTTTCCCTCCCTCCTTCCCCTCTTGGGACAGGCCTATAGGCTAACATATCCTCATACAACCTGATTGGGGTATTCATTTATGATGTATTTGCTTGCAACTACTGTATTTTGATTATATTGCATTGCATTACCACACATATTTATGTATTGCCTTCCTTCTGGGGGCACCTGACATCTGGGGCAAGAAAATGGTGTCGGCTGGTTCCTTTATACCCCTGTCGCACTGACGTCAGGGAAGAAGCGACGACAACCGACGCCGGACCTAGACTTTGGAATTCGGCCAACCGAGGACCCGCCTGACGGCAGGAGAACCCATCTGTTATGACTGCAGCTGTATTAGCACTCGAACATCTACATTTATGGTAGGTACAAAACTGTACTTTTCTTACCCTCCTGGCTGAGGGGGTCCTTCATCTTCTTTTTCCTTTTTCTTGTTATGAATGTGCATGCTCTCCTTGTCCCTAAGGGCATTCTGTTCTTCTTGGGACTTTTTCAGTGCTGAGTGTTTGTGTGTCAGTACATCACCTTTATGTCTCTATACAGTAGGCAGGGAGCACATATGTGATGTATGACATCCATAAGTACTAAAGCGTTTGGTAGACTGGCTGCATGTTGGGATATCCTTGGCAGGTGTCTTAGGTAAAGAAGACTGTAACAGTGAAAAGGACATCTACTGTTATGGCATGATTTTACACAACTGTACTTTCTTAAAATGCTTTCTGCTAGTTTGTGAATATAATATTTCTCTATGGTTGTTGTTATCCCCCTTGAGGATCTTCATCCAAAATCCCAATCTCCTCTTATTTCTTGATCCAACTCCCATCTTCATCCCTTTCCACTTTGAATTATAACTTATGTGCCTTAACTGTGTAGCTCTAAATATCTCTTAAATCAGGTAATCCTAAACCATCTTGTTCTGTTAGGAAGATTAGATTAACCCATTTAACTCTTGCCCTCTTCCCCTCCCAAATAAATTCCTTCAACTCTTTGTTTATAGTCCACAATTTTTCCTGTGGTTGATAAAATATGCCTGACCTGTATATAAAATTAAGGGGACTAAAAACATGTTCACTACTTGTATCTTACTGTCCATATGCATAAACAAGAGCTTCCAGTTTCTCAGTTTTTATATAGTATTTAGTTTAGTCTTTTCCCACATATCCTTAGCTGCCTTAACAGATGCCTTTTTTAATCCATACTCCTAAATATTTCATCTTATCGTCTTCCCATATGTATGGGTATTGCTGAACCTATTTGTGTGTGCGTGCACATAATTTATGGCTATAGCCTTTGATTTATTTTCATTAATGTTACATCTTAACTCAGTCTGTTTTAGGATAATTACCAGTTAAACATTGCCTGTCAAGAAAGAGATTTTTTTATGATCTGGAGAAGTTAAGCAAAGGTGAACTTTTAAACCTGGGTGAGGAGTGTGGGTGCCCGATGGTTAGAAATATTGTAAAGTGATAAGAATGGTGTAATAAACCTGGATGAAATAGACATTTAATTAGATTACTTAAGAAAAAGTGCTGCTATAAAATTATATAATACATAGTACAATACATAATTGAACATTTAAATAGTATAACAAAGAACAAAGCAGGCGAGAAGACTCCCACAACGAAACTCCTTTATTCACAAGTAAATGGTAAGCGCTTTCACCGGCCAAATGTGCCAGCTTCCTCAGACCAAACTCAAAACAACTTCAAACTATGACCAGTTGTTATATATAACCACACATATATACACAGTTAATTACTTAATAAGTGCACTAATTAATTAACAAGCATAAGACTTAATCAATTAAAACTTTTTTTAAAAACTTTTTTTAAAAAGCACATTATATAAAGACACAAACTACTGAGCCGAATTTTTAACGTTGGGTACTTGTTATATAAACAAAATACAAGATGCAACTCAACTAATGTCATATTGTATTGCATCCGAAGAATCCAAACTTAACAAAAAAAGTTATACTAATTTTATATGTAAAATCATTAATATATTCTAATGACAATAATATCAATTTTCCTATATAACCCTTAAAAACCTTCCTACTGTTAACCATTAACATGTCTTTTACTACTAGACATTTTATCAAATTGAAAAAGAATTCATCTATTAAGGGCTTTCTTTTTAAGAAGGCACTTAATAGATATTTGTTCATTGAGTCCAGGAAAAATATAAGCTAGAGTCCGTATTTGTCACTCCAATTCAACTTCCTCGAGCCTCAAAAACCATGGCCCTCCCCTGATGCTTTGTTCAATTTTCTGCAAGACCATAAACCTACATTTGTGCTCTGGGAACAACATAACGTGTCTTGCAAGGGCATTGGTATTTATTGACCTAGCTATACTATATTGGTGTTCGTAGACCCTCTGTTTTAGCTTACGCTCGGTCTTACCAATATAGAATGCATCACAATGAGTACAAGAAGCACAATAAACAACATCTTGTGAATCACATGAAAAGTAACCCAAGATTTTATAATCCCTATCTCTAATAGTAATATTATCAGAGGTATGGATAAATTTGCATTGAGGGCATCTCCCACACTTAAAGGTACCATGTTGCCCCCGGGATACTGTCTTAACCCTCTCTAACAGATTTTTAAGGTTAGAACCCCTTCTAAAGGTAATGGACAAATCATGCCCAAGTTTTTTGTTCACCTCAAAATCTTGTTGTATGATATTCCAGTTTTTATACATGATTTCCTTAATCCTACTTGCATCTGTAGAATATGTAGTCAAAAAACTTGCAAATTCTGATTTTTTTCTGGTCTTTGAAAGAACAATACATCCGGGGACTTCCATTGCACCCACCTGTACATGTTTATCTTGTATAAGAGGTTGGAAATGTCCTGAATGCCTTTCCATACTTACTTCTTGTACAACTTGATCTATTAGGTCTACAGGGTATGCTCTCCTTAAAAACATTTGTTTGAGGAGGGAACATTCATCCTGAAATTCATCAAAACTGGACACCATCCTAGCTGCTCTCACAACCTGGCCCTTAACTACAGCCTTTTTCTGACTAAAAGGGTGGCAGCTAGTAAAGTGTAGAAACATGTTAGAATATGTTGGTTTACGGTATGTTGTAGATTTAAATTGACCTTTAACAATATCCTTACTCAAACAAATGTCCAGAAAATTGATCATGTTTTCATCCACCTGATAGGTGAATTCCAGAAAAGAGGTGACTTTAGATAATTCCAAATCAAATGGATCTATGGCTTGTCTCGGACCTTTCCACAAAAAGAACATGTCATCCTGGTATCTGGTGTACCAGGCGACATGTTCTTTATAAGTTTGACAATTAAAAAGAAATGAGGTTTCCCAGTGGGCAAGAACGCAGTTAGCAAAACTGCTCCCACAAGGCGAACCCATGGCAATGCCACTCTTCTGAAGGAATAAATTATTGGAAAATAAAATAAAATTATTCTCTAAAACAATTTCCAATATAATCTCTATCAGGTCAATGTCCTGATACTTCATACCTTTCCTGAGTAGAAAATCCCTAACCCATTCAAGCCGTATAGTATGCGGGATGGAAGTATAGAGGTCTTTAATATATACAGTCAAGAAAAAGTATTGTTCTTTGAACTCCATCTTGTTGATGTAAGTCAAAAATTCCCAAGAATCACGGCATATTTGTGATCAGTTGAAATAAAGGGTTTCAGCTTATAATCCACAAATTTAGCACAACCATAAGTTATGGAGCCCCTTCCATCTACTATAGGTCTAAAAGGTGGATTTGATACATTCTTATGTATTTTCGGTGACCCAAACAAAGCTGGCACTATAGGAGCTGGCATGGTAAGAAAATGGTATGTGTCTACATCTAAATAGTATAACCTAAAGGTTGAAAATGGAACAGAGTATTAAAAAAGCATTTGAAGAATCTTTAAGACCACTGATGATGATAAAAAAAATGTTTTTAAGTATGTTAACGCCGAGAAGTCAGATCATGGCGAGATAGTTATCACATGTAATAAAGTAGAAACTAATAGACTATTGCATAGTTATTTAATGACTATTTTGCATGTTTTTCCTTCCAAAAGAACTTAAACTCAGTTCTGATCTAGAATGCCCTTATATTTCTTTGGGTGTTGTGAAGGCATTGTTCATTGGGTCCTGATCTTATTCCAAGTAAATGTGTGGAGGAAATGAAGAACTGCCTGACACTACCTCTGTTAAGGATCTTTAGCTGGTTGCTCTTTGATGTTATGGTCCCATGTCATTGGAAAAAATCATACATTATCCATATTTTTAATAATGACAGGCTGTGTCAAATTATACACCAGTAAGTTTGACTAGTTAATTACAGCATTTAATCAGAAAGGCATAGAAATGAATGGCAGGCAATATGGATTTATCAGATGTAGGTAGATTCACATTAATATGTCAGTCCAATTTCTATGAGAAAATTTTTTGGAGTGATGAAGAGAAGACTTGTTTAGTAATTTATTTAATTTTAATTACCTATACGTGCATTTGTAAATATGTGTGCATGTGTTTGTATAACTGTATACATGTGTGTGTGTGTGTGTGTGTGTGTGTGTGTGTGTGTATATATATATATATATATATATATATATATATATATATATATATATATACACACACACACACACATATATATATATATATATATATATATATGTGTGTGTGTGTGTGCGTCTGTATATAAAATATATATTTACATGGGTCCCTGTCAGGTAATCGAAATTTCAGTTACCTGAAACCCACTTAATTGAGAAGAAAATGCTGAATGTTCAGTTAAGCGAATGTTCGCATAACCGGATTTCTACACAAGGAATGGGGGGAGTTGGCCAACATGGGGAAATTTGCCCTTTTCTCCACTGTAGTGCGATCTTTGGAGTTGATATATTTAGTTAAGGGGGATGTGGAGGGTACAGCCCGCCACCTGGGTGGTTTTGACATAATGTGGCATGTTTGTTGGTTGAATGTTGGCCAGCTGCCTCCATTCACTGTGTAGAAATCTGGTGATTTGAATGTTCACCTATTTGAATGCTCAGTGTTTTCATCTCGATTAAGTGGGTTTTGGAT
Source organism: Protopterus annectens (assembly GCF_019279795.1). Classification (NCBI taxonomy): domain Eukaryota; kingdom Metazoa; phylum Chordata; order Ceratodontiformes; family Protopteridae; genus Protopterus; species Protopterus annectens. Next base: position 547,342,474 of record NC_056727.1, read on the forward strand.
AAGTGAAATTTCGATAATCCAAATTAGACCCATTTACACAATTCACAGATGTGTATTTATACTTGCATTGCAGCTAACTAATGTGGCATTTGTTATTTTTGTGTTGCAAGGTACATATGTTTATAGTAAGGAAGCTGATTTGTGTTTGAATTTCTAATGTTTACCTTTTTCCTTTTGATAGCTGACTTTGGAGTATCAGCACAAATCACTGCAACTATAGCTAAACGGAAGTCTTTCATTGGCACGCCTTATTGGTAATTGTTTTCCCTTACAGTTTTTTTTAATAAAGTTTCATATGCTTTGATTAGCTTTCTGCATTGTAAGTCTCTCTTAACATTTTAGCCTTACAGTGCCACTGCTTGTATGTTCCCTCCAAAACGTATGACTTTTAGTGGTGAGAATGTTCTTTGCAATGAAGAAATGAAGTCTAGAGGCAAGTCCTCTGTACTTATACGCTTTATGATGTAGTACATTGTATCATGTTTGTTTCATATATGCTGTGTTTACCTGGACACAGTTATGCTTACCTGTAGAAAGTGGAAGTCAGGTCTGTTGACAAGCTTATTTATTTCATTTAACTGAGTTAGACTTTCTTTTTATAGAGCTGTGGTTTGACTCTTGTCTAATGTGCTGTGCATATGTTGCAGTAACCATTTTGGCTATAACTGGTTCATTGAACAGAGACTCAACCACATAGGTCATTAAAGGTCATTTTGATAGTTTATGTAAAAAAAATGCTGCCCGTTTCCCTTTGTATATTTTCCTGTATGCGTATGGTAGAGGGAGAAAAGATAAAAACCCTTCTCATTCCTTGAAGGAATGAGAAGGATAAAACACTGTTAATAATTTGGACCCACCATAAACGTACTGGAGGGGTAAGTTTCAGAAAGCAAAAACATACAAGTGTGAAATTTTAACATTCATTATAGCTTTCTCTAGTGCAAGCCATTTTCCTTGATGATGGCTACTTAGACTTTCATGATTTTTCTCTTTGTGTTGTTAGTGATAGGGAATTAGTAGTTGTTGGTGAATGTGGAATTAGTAGTTCTTGAATGTGGAAGGTAAATTGCTGGTTATGATGAAAATTTCTTAGGTCACTCAGCTGTGAGACATAGCGAAGTTGAGAAAAGAAATTAATTTTAATTTATTTTTCAGAAACCACGAAAAAATAAACTGAAATTAATAATAGTTGGATGGAGATTGTGGTAGCTAAAGAACTGTAAGAGATTTTTTTTAATTACTGTTAGTGTCAGTATTTGCAAAACAGAAAAAAATGTAGTGGTGCCCTTTTGGGAAGTACAGAGCTGAGTGGAGAATGCTATGCATATTATTTCTGAGAAAGAGAAGGTAATTTATTTATTTATTTTTATTTGACATTTGTTAACTGGGTTAGTCTGACTGGGCAAGAAGCCCTTTTTCAATAGATACCTGAGGAGAAAAGCTCCCAATACATTAAAAAAAAAAAGAGAGAGAGATACAAATATAGATTGTAACAATAAATGTTCTGTAGTCCTCTCTCGCCTTCATTCTTACATATGGGTTTGGAGACGATCCTCTGCTCCTACTCAGCCGATTACAGAGCTCTAAGTTGGCTCGTGGCAAGGTAGGTATCCCATAACGCACTAGTAACAATTCCCAGATCTCGTTTGCCGCTCTACAAGTTCAGAAGTGTTCTCTTTCTTGGCCGTGGCTAAGTTGGAATATTTTTTCTTCAAAAATGTATAGTGTTCTTTTTTGACTTTAAAGTTAGCTTATTATTAATAGCTTATTGCTGTTAACTTGCGAGTAGTTAGTGTGTTTCTAAAGTTTTATTGCAAATTGTTGGCCATCGTTTCCGCAGGCCTTCCTTAGTGGTATCCCTTCATTTCTCTTGCTAGTTATTGTTCATCTTTTTCTATCTCGCCTACACCTCTGTTCAGGGCTAGGACCGTTTAAGTTAGAGGTCCTAGTCCTCTCTTACCTTTCTCCCTTGTGTGTTGTTTCTTGAGCAGGGCTAGGCTTGTTTAAGTTAGAGGACCTTGTCCTCTCTCTTATTGTCTGTCTACATTTATATTCTGTTGTGCTAGGTTAGTTATGTCTAAGGAAACTAAAGACCATAAACCTTCGGGTTTTAAGAAATGTGTAAAATATTCACAAAAAATGTCCCTGACTTGACGGGCATAGTATTTGTGTGTATTGTTTGGGAGCCATACATCTAAAGGAGTCATGTACTTTTTGCCATTCTTTTAGTTCCCGGGTTCTCCAGGAAAGGACGAACAAACTCATTTTGAAAGGTCTCCTTAAACCTTCCTTTGAGGAGGATTTAGCTAGTTTTTCCTCTTCTCACTCCACGTCTCCCTCTTCAAAAAAGGAGACGGTTAAGTCGGTGAAAAGACAGTCTCCTACACAGACTCACAAATAAGGACCGTCAGAGAAAGTTGCCAAAGTTGACAAACCTTCTACCTCTTCAGCTCCTCTGCCTTTGGAGCCGGTTGAGGTTATTGATATAGACCTTTCAGTTTTGGCTCCAAGTTTTTTGGAGCCTTTAGCTGAATCCATATCTTGGAGCCGGTCAAGAGACTTACTGCCGGTATCCGTGACACTTAGATCTCCAATTTTGCAGAGATCTCGATCCCCTATCTTGTCTTCCAGATCCTCCAGGAGTCTTTCTGAGGAGGATGTCAAGAGGGTGTTGCTTAGACTTTTGAAGTTGTCCGTGCTAGCAAATTTGTTGTCTGCTCCGACCCAATCAGTTCAGGAGCTGTCTAAGACTGTATTACCTGCTTCTGTTCCTCCTCCGAGCCATGCCAGTCTTTCAGAGCCAGATCTATCGGTGCTGTTTGTTGTGGAACCGTCGGTTCCAGCACCCCAAGTGGCTGTCTCGAAGCCGTGTTCCACTCCGACACCTTTGGTGCCGTCCTTAGTGTTTAGGAGCCAAAGCTCACCAGTCGGCCATGATGGGGACGCTCGGACCCGAACTTCTTCGGTTCCAAGCCTACCTCTCGGTGCGTCGGCTCGGTTGAGCTCGGATCCTACGTCTATCTCAGAGCCGATTGCTTCGGAGCTGCAGGCTACTTCTGCTTCTTCGGAACCACTAGTGTCATCAGAACCGGGGGGATCTGCCTTTGAGATGATGAGGAGCGTGCTGTCTAGATCTTCAGCTCTACACAAGGGTTCCAGTGTTCTTCCCCCTCAAGCTCCGACCTCTGTCTCAGCACCATCCCTCTCTCATGACTGCAGAGACCCGCAGCCTCAGGAGCCCCCCTTGGGTGGCCCTCAGTCTTCTGAGACCTCCCCAGAATACCCTTCTGAGGAGCCTCCTCAGAAGAAAACCTGCAAGAGGAAGCATATAGACTCCCCCTGCTGAGTCCATCACCTCTGACACTGACCTTTAGGAGTCAGAAGCGTCCCCTAGGTCATCCTCTGATGATATCTCCTTCGTAGATATCCTAGAGATCCTGAAACAGAGAGGCGGCTGGCCCACCATCACCCCTTCTGATGAGGAGTCAGTGTACCTGAAGGCTTCCGGGTCTCAACCTTCAGCCTCTTGGGTGTCTCCACCATTCGATGAGCTGTATTTGGTGAGTTGAAAGGTATGGGAAACTCCTGACACTGTAGAACCAGTCCCCAGAAGGCCCAACAAATTCCTTTCAGCTTCTAAGGAAAAAGAGTTTCTGACCAAAGGTGTGCCTGTAGATGCCATGATTGTGGCAGCAGTCACAAAGAAGGAACTAGCAGAGACTTCCTCATCTGTCCACCCACCGAACAAAGAGTCTCGAACGATGGACAGATATGGGAAGTGTATTTTTTCTTCTGCGGCTTTTACACTCAGATCGTTGAAGTACCTCACCCATTTCACTAGGCTTCAAAGAGATCTCCTAAAAGAGCTGGGAGATACGCTCCAAGGTACTTTAACTGAAGGAGTCCCTGATAAGATTACTGCTCAGTTGTCTACCTTAAACTCTATTGTTAACTCCTCCATGAGGCTGATATCTTACGCAGCAGATGGAGCGAGCAGGGCAGCGGGTTCAGGAGTTTCCCTTAGGAGACTCTCTTGTATGTGCTTGTGTAACTTTGCGGAGACCTTCAAATCCACATTTACCAGTGCCCCCTTTGACGGTTCCTCTCTGTTTGGACCAAAGGTAAAAGACACACTCACCAGATGCGAGCAGGAAGGGAAGACTCTCTCTGCCGTGGGAGTATATTTTTCCGTCCCTTCTAGACCATACCCTAAAGGTCAGAGAGGGGGAAAAATGTGGTTCAAGAAATCTGGGAGATTTTTCCCAGACACACAGGGTGATTCCTTCTCCAGAGGCAGAGAGGAGGAAATAGTGGTAGACGTCACCCTAGAGGCAGGGGGGTTTGCAAAACCAGGGTGACCACGATTCTTTTCATGGACGCCCTATCAGCGCTCCTGAAGGGAGGCCCGGCAGTGCTTCTCTGGAGCCAGTTGGGGGTCGCTTTTCTTTGTACCCAGAAGCCTGGCACGACATCACACAAGACAAGTGGGTACAAAGGATAATTTCCAGAGGATACTCATACCCTTCTCTTTTCCACCTCATCTAACCAAGAGAATCCCAGATGTTATACCCAATCACAGGGATCAGGCAACTATAGAAGTCTAAAAGTTGCTTCAAAAGAGAGTCATCCAAACCATCCCCACAGACCAGATAGGATTCGGAACTTACTCCAGATTCTTTTTAGTGCCAAAACGAACAGGAGACTAGAGGGCCCATCTTGGATCTCAGCAAGTTAAACGAATCAGTGAAGAAATCCAAGTTCCGAATGGTAACACGGCAGTCTATACTCCCTCTGTTAGGGAAAGACAATTGGATGTGCTGCATAGACTTCCAAGATGCGTACTACCACATAAAAATGGACAGAGCATCAAAAAGTCATTTATGCTTCCAGCTGGGAGCCAGTCATTACCAATTTCGTGTTCTGCACTTTGGTCTCACCACAGCCCCCAACGTGTTCACCATATGCATGGTGGTAGTAACGGCTTACTTGAGGCGTCTTGGATTTCACGTGTTTCCATACCTGGACGACTGGCTCCTGACTGCCACCACCAGGCACCTACTTCTACAAGCCAGGGATTCAGCCATCTGAGTCTGTACTCAGCTAGGCATTACTATAAATTGGGAAAAGTCTGACTTGTCACCCTCTCAATATATGACTTTTATAGGCGCAGAAATAGACACAGCCGCAATGATGGCTCGCCTTCCTTCAGACAGAGTAGAAAATCTAAGACAACAAATATACAGCCTGCTTCCCCAACACAAGGTCAGAGCGAAGACGGTGCTTAAATTACTGGGAACCATGGTCTCTACTATAACTCTAGTTCCATTAGCCCTACTACATGTGAGAATTCTACAATGGCTACTTTTTTCCAGTGGTCTCTTCAGCAACTGCCTCTGTCTCATCCCATTTTAATAACGGAATCTTACAAAAAGGACCTTTGTTGGTGGAATCCAGTCCAATCAACTAACGATAGGGAGACAATTCATTCCTCACCAACCCGTTGCTACTGTCACCACGGATGCCTCCCAGATTGTGGGGGGGGGCATTATCTAGGAAGGACAGTCCAAGGCACATGGCAAGAACATGAGGCTCACTTGCATATCAGTGTTCTAGAGATGAGAACAGTGCTACTAGCATTGCAAGCACTTCACGACTTGATTCCTCTAGGGACAATAGCAATCAAATCAGACAATGTCAGTGGTATGGTATATAAACAAACAAGGGGGAACCATATCCTACCCCCTATGTCAAGAGGCTGTACGTGTTTTGCAGTGGGCGATATCTTCCCAACGTTTTCTAGTTCCAACACGTATCCCGGAGAGAACCAATGTGATAGCCAACAAGCTCAGCAGGGCAGTCTTGATGCCTCACAAGTAGTCTCTGAATCAGAAAGTCGCGGAACAGATGTTCCACAAATGGGGACAGCCTTGCTGCAATCTGTTTGCCACCCCAATGAATACCAAATGCAGCAGCTACTTCACCCTTATACCCCCCCCGGGGGAGACACCGAGAGACACACTTGCCCACAATTGACCCTCAGGACTTCTTTAAGCTTTTCCTCGCTTTCCGCTAATATCGAAAGTTATCCAGAAAACAAAGACTTTGGGAAGCAGAATGATTCTCATCACTCTTTACTGGCCTCATCAGATTTGGTTCCCCTTTCTCGGGCTTCACCTTCTGGACGATCCATGGACTCTGGACCCAGTACCAGACCTTCTGACACATATGTCAGGCACGTTCCATCCCTGTCTCCACACCCTCAACTTGACAGCGTGGCTGCTCCACTTCCATCCCTAGTCAGGCTTCATGATTTCTCCCCTGCGGTTACACATAGGTTCATACTAGGCTATCTGCCCTAGAGCATTTATAAGCCTAGTCAGAATGTGTTTGGCTTTCGCCACCCATTTTAAATTTATTTTGCTATGCCCTTTTTCGAGGTTAGTATACTGTGCCTCTGTCTAACAGTGACACAGAAGTGATACCCGAGGTAAACCTACAATCTCCCATCCACTCATCAAGATTCCTCTTGAAGAGAGTCAATGAGGGAGTCTGCCTAACCTGGACTGGGATTTTATTCGAGAGTGAAGGGAGCCTCTGGGTTATGAATCTGTCCCTCCAGCATGTCCATTTATTTCAGTGCTGAGGTTCAAGTCTCTCGAGCGCGTAGCTCGATGGGATTTGGATTTTCTGAGGTGCAGCATGTCCATTAATTCCGGGTTGGACATGGCTTTATACGTCAGGCACAGATCGCCTCTGAACAGGCGGTATGCCACTGAGTAGAGCTGGACTTTCTTTAACCGGGCAGCATATGGCATCTGTTTGAGCCCTTTGATCCTCTTGGTGAGGTACTTTTGGGGTCTTTCCAGTTGCTGCAGGTGTCTGGTAAGGTACATCCCAAAAGGGGCATTGTACTCAATTATGGGCCTGATGAGGGATGAGTAAAGAGGCACGATGACGTCCCTGATCTAGATGTGAATCCCTTCATGATTAGGTGGGCTATATAAAATGTTTTTCTAACCACTTTGGCCACGTGGTTGTCAAATGAGAGATTGCTATCAACTTGGGTCCCCAGGTCCCTAATTACTTCTTCTGTACTTAATGGATTACCACCTATGTGGTAATTTGTGGGCAGTTTGTTTTTGCCAAAGGGGATGACTATACACATTTTGGCATTTAGCTTGAGGCCATGGCTCTGGCACCATTTGTCTGTTTCTATGAGGCCCTTTTGGAGGATGCTTGTGTCGGCTGGAGAGTCGATTATGGCACCCAGTTTGCAGTCATCTGCGAACTTGGTCAGCCACAGTCCTTCCGTGTTGGCCTGTACCTCCGAGAAATATATACCGAACAAGAGAGGTCCCAGGACTGAGCCTTGTGGGACACCACTTGTAACTGGTTTGGAGTCTGACATGGCTCCAGCAATTCTAACCATGTGGGTTCTGTCCTTGAGCCAATTTGCAATCCATCTAGTGACATAGGGGTTTATATTTAAGCTGGTGAGCTTATCTATAATGCCCGAGTGGGGTATTGTATCAAAGGCTTTTGCGAGGTCCAGGTAGGCTGTGTGGACCACCTTCCCTCGTCAATGGCCTTGGTGACTGTTTCAAAGAAATCAACCAGGTTTAAGAGGCAGGATCTGCCCTTAACAAAGCCGAACTAGGTAGGATCCAGTGTTTGTAGGTCCCCAATATCTTTATTTATGAGGTCCATGATAATCCTTTCCATAGCTTTGCAGACCAAGCTAGTCAGGCTTATGGGGCGATAGTTTCCAGGATCCGTTGAGGCACCACCTTTATGGAGAGGGACCACTGTTGCTGTACGCCACTCTTTGGGCACATATCCTGTAGTAAGGCTGAGATTGAACAGTAGTTTTATGTTTGGGTTTAGCTCTTCTTGGAGTTCATGTAGTACGCAGCCGGGACACCGCCTGGTCCCATTGATGCTGTGTTTTTGCTTTGGAGAGGGCGGCTCTTACCTGAGCATCTGAGATGTCAGGGGGGCAGCACTCTGCTGGGATAGATATTTGCCCTTTTGGTGGGGAGGGGGGGAGAAGTTTGCGCTGAACCTGTCAGCTAGGATGTTGGCAATGTCTGTGGGTTCGGTGTATTTTTTGTCATTTTGGACTAATTCTGAGCATATCTGGGAATTACCACCCAGGTTCCTAACATAACTAAAGAAAGCCTTGTGATTATCCTTAGTGTCCTGTGCAATTTTTCTCTCGAAGCTGGCCTGAGACAATTTTATGTGTGCCCGTAGTTTTTTGCTAATACTTCCCTTTTTGGGATTTTGCTCTATCGTTTAGTAGCTTCCTCCTTCTATTGTATAGTTTGTTTATGGCTGGGGTCCACCAGACAGGACGTCTGCCTTTGGAGGATTGGGTCTTGGTTTTATTTGGGATCGCATGATCCATGCATTCCTGAAGGTGTTCATAGAATGCGTTTATAAAGGATTCTGCGGTCTGGGCCGTATTTTCCACAGGCCCGGGGGCTTTGAAGGATTCCACCTCAGTTTTGAGGAGTGTGAAATTTGCTTTAGAGAAGTTTTTCACTGAGGTTTTCTGGGCAGGGGGTGGGGTCGGGATGTGAATATCCAGTGAGATTAGTTTATGGTCTGATCTTACCAGTGAGGGATACACTTCTGGTCTGGAGCATAGAGTCCCCATGTTGGTGATGATCAGGTCCAGTATGTTTTCCCCTCTTGTGGGAGTGGTAACAAGTTATAGCATTTGAGTTTATAAATTCTAGGAACCTTTGGGCTAGGGTGTTGGAGCTAGAGTAATGCTCCCAGTCTATGTTTGAGTAGTTGAAGTCGCCCAATATAATGGTGTTTGGAGAGACCTTCATATTTTCCAGTGTTCTCAGGAAGGCCGAGTGGGGTTCCTGGGTTTGGGAGGGTGGTCTGTAGCAGGCTATAAACTGGAAGGCAGTTATACCCACTGTTAGTTGCACATGGATAGTCTCTGATGCTTCGTGCTTTGCCACCAACCTGGAGGTGTGGGTATCTTTGATGAATATCGATACCTCCCCTCCTTTTGTGGTTCGGTCCAAGTTTTGGGGCCGAAAAGCATGGTATGAGGTATAACCTGGTAGTGCTGGGGTGCTCTCGGGAGCCCTGAACCAGGTTTCTGTTACTGCACAGATATCGATGTTCTCCATGCTAAGGAGAGTTTCGAGTGCGTATATCTTGAGGTTTAGACTTCTGGCGTTGAGTAGCATTACTCTTAGTTTCTTATTCCTTGTGGTACCTATGGAGGTGGGTTTGTCTTTTGAGCCTTGCCTAAAAAAGGCACTATGGGGGTAGCAAGAGCCTTTGCCAATATCCGAAAGCCCAGGGGTGACAGGTGTAAGCCGTCCCTAGCGAAGCATCGTGGCTTGTCGAGCATATCATCCCAAGCTGACGGGCATTGGATCCCCTTTGAATGACACCAGTACTTAAGCCAATTGTTGAAATTGATCATCTTGTCTTCATATTGTGGCATCATTCTTGGTGAGGGTAAGATGCTACTCAAGGTCAGGGTCATACCGGCCTGGGCTACATGCTCAGAGAGCTCCTTTATGTCTCTTTTCATGTAGTCCAGGGAGGTACGTCTCAGGTCATTCACACCAGCATGGACAATGACCGAGTCATATTTGTACTTGCCTTGGAGTGACCTGAGTGCTTGTGTTATGTGGCGAATTCTAGCGCCCGACAGGCTGCTCACCGTGACCCTGTCCTTGTTCAGCCTGGTGAGCGGGACGTCAGTGTGCCTGATGATAGAGTCACCTATTACAAGTGTATCAGGTGTGTTGTTTAGTCTTAAGGGCTGTGACTGTTCGGCACACTGGCTTTGTAAGATATGTGTTGCACGTGTTTTGTTTTGGGGTAGCGGCTGCTTGGGTGTCTGCTTTGGAGGTCTCTGCTGCTTCGGCAGATCTTTATTTAGAGCCTCCGAGTATGTTTTGTGTGATTATGTGTTTGGTTTGCTGTCGTGGTAGGTCTATGTGAGACTGGAATTGTAGTGAGTGTGGTTTCCTTTTCCTCCTGACTGGTTATGCCAGTACTGAGTTGAGAGAGCTTAGCCTCCAGTTTGGCTATATGGTTGCATCTCTCACATGTGTTGGAATTTGTTGGGAGGAGGAGAGGGTTGTCTGTGTACATGAGGCAGTTGTAACATTGCCTCAAGATTCCCAGATTCACCAGCTGGACCGGAGAGGAGATTGACAACTCACCTTTGGACATGCTAGAATAATATTGGGAATTCCTTAATAATTGAAAACCAGGGCCAGTGGGGAGTGAGGGTGTAGTGCTTTTAATTTTTAGTGCTGACTTATATAATTGCTTTAGTGAGCAAGTGCCAGGTAACTTAAGTGCAACGTGTTACAGGTAACTTAAATGCAAAAACGACAAACAGTAACTTTCTTTCAAGTGAAACAAGGAAATAAGTACAGTAAGCAATGCAGATATCACTAGTGATCCACAGAAGCTCTGAGAAGCCGCGTATTAGGTGGAATTAGCGTTCTAGGGAAATAACAAGCAAACAAACAACAAGCATATAAACAAAGCTAGATTCAGCAGGCCTGGATCTAGTCCATGCTACAGCAAACAAGGTGTACCAATTTCAGTAAGATACAGTTCAAATATTCAGGCACTATAAACCTTTAACCAGAAATTCCCAGCTCAGAAGGGCAGAGTCCAGCCTCTTCTCCCACAAGAGTGCAGACCACAAACCTTCTTAATGTAAAATAACTGGCCTGAAGCCCAAGTGCTTAAACCAGAACTAATACACTTTAAGAATAACAGACACTGGGCTCTCAATCAGCAGTTCCCAACTTAGAAGGATGACAGCTACCTGTCCAGTGAATGCCACAAACCTTCCTAATGTAAAACAACTGGTCTGAAGCCCAAGTGCTTAATCCAAAAGACTTAGAATGATAGCTACACTTTAATCAAGTTACTACCAAACAGTAATAAATACAATTGAATACTTTAGAGAATGCCTGGATTAGTGCTCAAGTTACACAAACAAAGCTAGATCCAGCAGGCCCAAATCCAGTCTATGCCACAGCAAACAAGGCGCACCAACTTCAGTAAGAAGCAGTTCAGATATGCATGCACTATAAGCCTTTAACCAGAAATTCCCAGCTCAGAAGAGCAGAGTCCAGCCTCTCCTCCCACAAGAGTGCAGACCACGAATCCTCTTAATGTAAAATAACTGGCCTGAAAGCCCAAGTGCTTAAACCAGAATTAATACACTTTTAGAATAACAGACACTGAGCCCTCAATCAGCAGTTCCCAACCAAGAAGGATGTAAGCTACCTGTTCTGCCACTACAGTGCAGACCACAAACCCTCTCAGTGCAAAACAACTGGTCCGAAGCCCAAGTGTTTAAACCAAAAGGCTTAGAATGAGTTACACCAAGCAGTAATAAATATAATTGAGTACTTTTAAGATGATGCAAAAGTAAAAAAAGTAGGTAGAAACACAAGTACAGTAAAAGCAGATGAATTTTTTTTTTTTTTTCTGAATAAGTGCTGAGATCAAAGAAACAGATTTGAGTGCTGAAACTAGAAAACTGGCTAGTTATAAGAAAAAAAACTAAGCTAGAAGGCTTCCCTCCAACACAGAAGGGCTTGGGGGCTCAGAAGCCTACAAATAGTCTATACCACTTAACAGGAAAGGCAGGAAGCGAGCTTACATTTTTTTTTCTGTTTCCCAGATGCTCTCTTTGTACACAGTAGGAGTGCCTGAAATCAGAATATGATCTCACTGCACTCAGTTGAGTGAGCAAATGAGATGGGCCCAGAAGGAGTATCCAAACACAAATTTACAAGAGGGGCGGGCAGTTGCAAGGCCACTAAGATTAACACCAAAACAAAAACAGGGAGGGTGGGTGGGACTAACTGAAGAGCAGAGTCAAAACTTCCAGTTCAGTTAATATTCCTTCCACACAGTTAAAATCAATTTAAATACTGTATTTTTTTGAAAAAAAAAGAGCAGATAAAGGTACTTAAATTCTCTTATACGTCCAGTTGAATACAGCAAGTTCTTAGCCGGCCAAAGCTGAGGTTTTTAAGCAGAAAATATTTCACACTGTACCACTTAAATAGGCAAGGACAGGAAATCAAAGAATGTGACTACCCCCACACCTGTAATTACTAGCAAATAACAAAATTCAGCAAACACTGACTAACTTCCAGTTCAGTTAATATTCCTTCCACACAGTTAAAATCAATTTAAATACTGTATTTTTTTGAAAAAAAAGAGCAGATAAAGGTACTTAAATTCTCTTATACGTCCAGTTGAATACAGCAAGTTCTTAGCCGGCCATCATGTCATAAACCTTCTACAAGAAAATTGTATGCTAGCAAATGGAAAAGATTTTCTCTTTGGGCACAAGCTAGGAAGATAGATCCATACACGGCCTCCATTCCCTTAGTATTAGAATTTCTAACCAAACTTTTTTGTCAGGGATCAGCTGCTGCTACAATCCAAGTTCAATTAGCAGCTATCTCCAATTTTCATTTGGGACAACATGAACCTAATCTTATGGCTCACAGACTCTGTAAATAATTTTTAAAAGGCACTACCTTACTAAGACCTCCTTTTCAAGAACCTATATCTCCCTGGAATTTAAATTTTGTTCTTTCAAAACTTACCTCACCACCTTTTGAACCTTCACATACATGTGATTTAAAGTTCCTTTCATGGAAGACCATTTTTCTTGTAGCCATTATGTCCATCATAAGAGTGTCAGAGCTGCAAGCACTCTCAGTTAAACCTCCTTACTTGATATTCCAAAGAGACAGAGTTTCCCTTTGCACTAACCCTTCCTTCGTCCCCAAGGTTTGTTCTCAGTGAAATATTAATCAAACTATTGAACTGCCAGTCTTTTTTGTAAATCATACAAACAAAGCGGAATATAAGTTCCATCAACTTGATCTACACAGACAGTTAAGGTTCTCTTTACATAGAACCAAAGAGTTTAAGAGATCAGACCAATTATTTATATCTTTTTCGGAGACGAGAAAAAGAATGCCAGTCTCCAAGATAACATTATCAAATTGGATTTCAAATTGCATATCTTTTATTTACTCTTCTAATGGGAAAGAACTCCCATTTAAAATTAAAGCTTATTCCACCAGATCTATATCCACATCTGCCGCTTTACAAGTCAGAATTCCAGTGGACAGTATATGTGCAGCAGCAACTTGGGCTATTCCTCATACCTTTATTACGCATTACAAATTGGACTTTGCCTGTAGGGGTAGAGGCTCCTTTGGTTCCACGGTTCTTAGGAGTACATTCCCGTGAGCCACCTGAGAAAAAAGTGCTAGGGACGCTATCCCATATGTAAGAATGAAAGCAAGATAAAGAAGTTATGTATTCACCATAACGTTCCATGTTTGTAGTCCATCTCGCCCTTCATTCTTATGAACCCACCCACCTACCCCCCGTCCATGTATCCTTGGAGGATCTGGAGACAAGATAATGTCAATCTTCCTTAGAGTTGGAGACCTTTCATCTTTGTTTTTCCTTGTGGAAATACTTTTATATCACTATTATAGACAGCAGCAAACAAGATCTGGGGATTGTTACTAGTGCATTATGGGATACCTACCTTGCCACGAGCCAACTTAGAGACTTCGAGCTTTGTAATCGGCCGAGTCGGAGCTGAGGATCATCTCCGAGCCCAGAATGAAGGACGAGATGGACTACAAAGATGGAACACTTCTTTTTGACCCGTATGGAATATCAACAGAAAACAGACTTCTTAACAAACACTTAAGTAGTTCCATACACAACAGAGAGTAGGAGTGCAGTTAACAATTGGCATTTAATAACAGGATTGAAATATGAAATGATTTAACATTTGACAATAAGTGTTTTTTTATATATTTAGGTATATTATCAGTAGGAAGAAAGAAAAGATATTGGGGCATAGTTACCCTAACATGAAGATAAAGGAGGAAAGAAGGAGGAGGAGATGGGTCAGGTTGGAGTTGGGCATGGGCAAGGCCATGATTAGAGCATGCAGTCTCTTAGCATTTTTTGAAATAGAAATTAGTGGTGGTAGCTCTTAGGTGTGGGAGAAGTTTATTCCAGGTGATAGCAACTGCTTGACTATACATAAGTTTGCCAGTTTGTTTCTTGGGCTTATAGACTTCCAGGAGATGTTGGTCTACACTACAGAGGCAAAGTTTAGGAGTATAGTGAGAGATTAGGGTGGAAAGTGCAGGGCAGAAGGGGGGATTAGATAAAATAGTGTGTGAGGTAGAGTTGTGGAAGTAAGAGTTGCTTTTGAGCTTCTGGCTGTAGAAGATTTTGTAAGGCAGTGCAGGGGTGGGAGCAGTAAGGAAGATTTGCAGCAATCTAGCAGTTTTATTATAGGTGGATTCAAGTTTGGCCATGAGGTTGGTTTGTAGATTAGTGAGTATAGGTGCAGCGTAAAAGAGCAGGCAGTAGATAAGCTTTTGCCAGAGAATGTTTTGTGTCTTTATTCAGGTGTTTTTTGTTCCTATATAATAGGCCTAGTTTTTGGTGAGTTATTTTGATGACCTGTAGAATATGGGATGTCAAACCTAACTTGGTCAATAACAACACCAAGAAGTTTAGTATGAGTTTTGAATGAGATAGTAATACTGTTGAGAGATGTGACTGAGAAGGAGTTTTTACAATGTTATAGAGATTTAGGGTGGAAGCGAAGAAGTTTTGTTTTTTTAGGATTGGTTAGCCATTTTTCAACAGCAGAACTGAGTCTTGGGTAAGGGACAGAAGGTGGGGAAGATTATCGGAAGATATTATAGTGGAGTTTTCAGCATACTGGATAAGAGAGGAGTGGGGGCAAGCTGTGTGAAGATTATTTGTAAAGATATTAAAGAGGAGGGGCCCTAGTATTGAACCTTGGGGTATGCCAGTATGAACAGGAAGGAAAGGAGAGGAGGTTGACAGCCATCTGACATACTGGAGTCTTATTAGGGAGGTAGCTGACGAACCAGAGTATAGTAAGTAGATTGTGAAAGATTAAAGTTTAGATAGAAGCAGATTGTAGGGTACAGTGTCAGAAGCTTTGGGTAAAGGTAAAAACCCTTCCCATTGATTGAGATATTCAGCAGTTTAAATAGGTTATCTCAGAAATTTCAGTAAAAGTACATAATCGTGGATTGTGATATAACTTTTTTAAGATCAGTATGAAACTGAAACAGATTCTAATATGTAAAAAAATGTTTTATGTTTCTGGAACACCATTGAGTAGTTTTTTGGATTGTACAAGTCATGTTGATCCCTGCTGCAGTAGCCTGAGCTGTACGAGTCATATCCTGCATAGGATATAACAGCCGTCCAACTTCCAAAGCTTCAGAGCACCTTCCCTGTGCCTAAGTCATTGTTAGGCTGAGCTGACTAAAAAGACAGGACTGGGTGCAAAGCCCTTTAAAGCTTTCTTACTGCTAAGAAGTGTGTGCCCGTGCAAGCTTTTCAAGGATTGAGACAGCTGATGCTGTTCTGTTGCTGGGTAGATACAATCCCTTCTTGCGGGGAAACCTTCCACATTACTTTTTAATTGTTTAAAATATTTTTTTTTGTAAAAAGGAATTACTTTAAAGCTATGGAAAAGTATTTTTATTGATTATCATGTGCTGTGGTAGCGCTGTCGCCTCACAGTAAGACGTTGTCCCGTTCGATTCTCAGCTAGAGCGTCTTCTGTCTGGAGACATGCGTGAATGGGCGTACCTTCGTTGTAGGTTGTGCGTCAGGCCTAGCAACTCGGCACGTAAAAATCTACTGCCAATCATTAGCGGATCGGAGTTCCGCTGTGGCGATCCCTGACCGGGAAAAGCCGAAAGACACAACAAAACAACATCATGTTACTTTTAAACAGGAGCACAGTTTTTTAAAACTACTTTTTTCTGTGGAGCAGCTGTGTTTATTTTAATTTTTGGTACTAGGAAACGTGTTTAATATAATAGTAATCCAAAACTGTGCTTGGGTATGTCACGATTTACCCACAGTTGGTGTGATTTGATCACAAGGGTGAGGCCTGAGTTATTAAACAGAGCCAGCTGTGGGTAAATCCTGATATATCCACAAACAGCAGTGGATTACTGCTTTTATACAGTAAAATTATTTAAGAGACAAACTACTTGCCTTTCTTAGATAATGTAATTGTATAAGGGAACCTCTGTCCTCTTCCACATTATTCCAGAAACACGAAATGCAGGACCACTCTACTTCACCAACAACCATTTATTTATGTGCATAAGCTGATTTTCATCTGAAAATATCAAGACTTCTTCAGATACGGGTATCTGAAGAAGTATTAATGTTTTCAGATGAAAATCAGCTTATACATGTTAATAAATGGATGTTGGTGAAGGAGACTAGTCCTACGTTTTATGTTTCTGGAGTTCTACAGTTTGCTCTTCACATTATGTTCGCTGTACTGATGCACTGTGCACAGTACATTAATGCAGCTGAAGCAATGTGGAAAACAGAATCTCTATTGCAGTTCAGTTTGTTTGTTTGTTTATTTATTTATTTAAACTGTTGAAAAATAGACCTCTAAAGGGACGACACAAAAATGTGAGAAAAATCAGGTGTGGTTCTGTTTTAGTTCTGCAGAATATACCTGACTTTTCCGTATATTTTAGAGTATCCTCCAGTATATGCCAATAGAAAAGTCTGGCTACTGAATGGGTACATAATTGGCCAGACTTCTTTCTGTTGGTATATGCTCGATTTACAATGGGCACATTGGTTGCGATGTCGTCAGCATGCTCCTTTTTTGAATAGTAGTGAGCCGTTATTGTATAAAATGTTTTTACTGCATTTTTTTGTGGGGAAAATATGACTTTTTTGCTACTTTTCCTGTTTTATCAACTAAGCTTCCCTGGGAAACAAGCATAATTTTCGGCTTGACCTTGGAAAAAAATACCAGATTCTCACTCAGACCACCTTCCAGCCACAAAAAGAGAAAGTTAATAAGCAGCGTTTGTCATCATAGCAGGTTGATAATTTGCCACAGCTGCAGGTGGTTGACTGCTGGAGCCAAAATTGGTTCCTCAAACCACTCCTCTTTTTATTCAGATCCCTGTGGTGTTGACCATACAGGCAGCATTTTTAGGGGGTTTGCCACATCCTCTGTGGCTGTTGGGGGTCTCTTCAGTGGCTAGGGGAGAGCCAGTTTTGTCAACCATGGGAGAAGGGGCAGGGAAATGTGCCATTGCATAGTCAGAATGTTGTACCCATCCCTGAGGAAGCTGTTGCTGGCAGTACTAGGTCTGTTTGCCCCAATTTTTCAGTCAAAAGGAGACCATGAGCTAAACCTATAACTTCTCTTGTGTCCGTTTCTCTGGAAAGTATACCTTACTGGGTTTGGCTCAGGGTTTTGTGCAGACTGTTGACACTTCTTGTAAGGTGTTTTTTTGTAAAAGAAAGAGAGCCCTCTTTCTTTCTTTCTTTCCCTGAAGAGGTTCAAGGTGTGGAATCTGTAGAGGAATGTGGACTGACAGATGGAGGCTTTTCTCCTCAGATTTCTGATTCAGATTCTGAAGAGAGTATGGCATCTGAATCTACCTGTGAGGGATTCTTTTTCTCTGAGACTCTTTCTAGAATGTGCAAGTGTTTTGAGTGGGAGACCGCTGAAGTTCCTTATTCCCTTAGAAAATATGAATTGTTACAAGTTCCCTGAACCTTCCTCCATTCCCCCCACTGCTATCAGCATTGGAGAATGTGTTTTTCACAGTTTGCCATTTCCCTGATAGCCAACCTGCTGTCCTTAAGAAATCAGATAAGGTGTATAAAATTACTTAGACTTTCATGTCTTCTTTTTACACTAATCTCAGACTTGACCCAGCAGCTATAGCGTTTATTAACTCAGCTCCTGCTAAACATTTTGTTAATTATAACCCTTCACCCTCTGACAAGGATGGAAAAGCTATTAAAAGCTTTTGGAAAAAAAAGTACGTTTCTGCAACTTTGATTTATTTGGAATTCTGAATTGCCAGACTCTTATGTTAAAGTTTATAATGACTAATTGTGAAAGTATGAGGAATGTTTTAACAACAGTTTCCTCTTGTGTGGAAATATCTGTTTTATAGTCCAGATGTTCTTCGTGTTTCACTGTTGCAGTCATTACATTTGGGTAATCTGCTGGCAGGTTGCCCTCAGTCGGCCTGATTAACAAAGTCTTGGGTCTTGTGTCTGTTGCTGTCCCTTCTTCCATGACGTCAGGTCGTCAGGGGTATAAAACATGCAGCCGACGCCATTTTCATCAGTCTGAAGCAGAAGCAGTTCGCAAGTGCCGGTCGGCCGACTCCTGAAATTTTCGTTTTCGAGTTTCAGAACCGAAGTCTTCAACCTAAAGCTAAGTACCCAGTCAGGGAAACTTTTAATTGCTCCTTACTGATGTCAGTAAAAGTTAATAATTTTATTACTTGTGGGAAACAAATACCTTATAAGGATTTTCATTTGTACTGTATTCCTTGCCTAGGCCCTTACCACAACGTGCCTTGATGCCGGTTTTGTGCTAAATTTTAGCAACGCACTATTAAGCATCAGTATATTTTTGCATCAAAATATTTTGGCTCAAGATTTAACTATCCAGAAATGTCAGTTAGCAATCCGACTATCGGACTACCTAAAAACCGCAAAGAAAAAGACAGAGACAGACCGTTGAGGTCCAAAACTGACGACGAAGCTTCTCCTAAGCCAGTCACCGGTACTCAGTGAGGCACTTTCGCAGCCCCTGATACCCACTACTTTTGATTTGCAGGCCTCTACTGAGACCCATTCAGAGTATGCCACAAGACACTTTAAGTATTGAACCCGTGGATGTCTCTACCTTAGATGGGTCTGGAGCCGCTGAGCAGGCACTGGCTTCTGAGGATGTTTTCAGGCCTAAAGATTTGTATAGTAAACTGACGCCATCTTCAAAACTAAGGCCAAAATCAACTTCTATGTCAAAAAAAACGATGCTTGGGCCACGTGCACAGGCCCCTATGTCTAAAAAACAAATGATCAAAATGGCTGAGGATTTAATTACCTTGATCAGGGGTACCCATCCCCCTCCTGCTAAGAGGCCTAGGCAAGGCACTAACTACGAATCATCAGATCAGGTTTCTATTTCTTCTGATTCCTCTTCTGATCAGGAATTATCTATTCCACCTTATGAGGACTCTGATGCAGAACATTCCATCCCTTCTGCTTCTCCTCCTGAAGATTTTTCTTTTGGAGAAACTTTGCATACCTTAAGGGAACACTTTCACTGGGAGAGTCAGGATTTCTCAGAATCTAAAAAGAGGCTTAGGGATTTCCTTCTTCTTCCTCAGCATAGGCCTTTGGCTATACCTCCTGTTCTAGACATTGTTGATGTTTTCTCAGAATCCAGCATGGCTCCTGATTCCCTGCCTCCGGCTCCTAGTAAGCCAGACAGATATTACAGGGTTCCTGTCTCCCACAAATTCTTTTTTAAAAACCCTGCTGCTGACCCTGTAACCATTTCTCAGGGTCCCAAGGGCGTTAAGGCTTCTACTACTAAAAATCCTACCCCTTCTGATAGAGACTCGAGGGTGCTGGATAGATGGGGTAAGAAGGTTTACACGTCTGCAACCTTGGCAGTCAGGGCTTTATACTGTCAATTTCATATGCTTAAATATCAGCAGCATGTCATGGGCTTACTTAAACAGAAAATTATGTTGATTTTTGACTGTGTGGAAAATAGAGTTGCAGGATTTATTGCATTCAGCTGACCAAGTTGGAAAGCATACTTTGCAATGTGGTTTTGATTCCTTGGAGGCCTCTTTCAGGGCTGCTGTAACTGGATCTGCGATAAGAAGGCATGCTTGGCTCAAGGAGCAAAATCTGCCTGATCATGTTAAAGCAAAATTGTTGGATGCTCCTTTACAACAGGACAGTCTATTTGGTAATAAGGCAGAAGAAGTTTTGAAAAAGATGGAAAATAAAGCTAAATCTATGCAAACTGTAAAAGATTTCCTACAAGTGCAACCACCCAGGTTCAGTAGGCACTGGCCTACTAAGAACGGGTCCTTTCCAGTACCCACCAGAGCCACTCAGGTCAAACCCAAGACATTCCAAAGGCTCCAGGTTTCAGTCACAAGGAACTTATAGAACAAAACAATGGGGTGCCTCCACCTCCAAATCTGGAGGTAACAACACACCTTCCTACGGTAAACAGTCTCAATGACTTTCCACTGCAATCACCAAGCACTTATCTTTTGGCCGCCCCTTTTGCGGGGAAAACTGGCACTTCATGCACGAAACTGGCAACTAATTACCCAGGATAAGTGGGTTTTAAATATAGTATCCCAGGGATACAGATTTCATTTCCACACATTGCCAATCCCAAACGGATGGCCAGATCTGCCTCCAAATCAGTGGGCAGAGGCCCAGAAACAAGTTATGTCCCTCATGAATATGGGGGCTATTCAACCAGTACCAGAAAAGGAAAAGGGACAAGGTTTTTATTCAAGACTTTTCCTGGTACCCAGAAAAGACAAATCATGGCGTCCAATTCTAAATACATTTCTGGACATTCCAAAATTCAAGATGCTGACTCTACAACAGTTACTGCCTGGTTGGTAATTCTAGACTTAAAAGAGGCTTACCTGCATATCCCAATAAGGGAATCATGTTGAAGATACCTCCGCTTCAAAGCAGGCTTTTTGCATTACCAGTTCTCTGCACTGGCCTTTGGCTTATCTACTGCACCCAGGGTCTTCACAAAGTGCCTGACACCAGTAATTGCATTCTGCAGACAAAGAAGCATTCAAATTTATCCTTATCTGGACGACTGTCTCATTCAAGCAGAAAACAAGGACACTCTTCTAAAACATCTGGCATTTGTAAAAAGACTTCTAACTTGTCTAGGGTACACCATAAACGAAAAGAAATCACAACTGGTACCCTCTCAAATAATTACATTCCTGGGTGCAAGCTTGAATACAACTGCCCAGATGACCTACCTTACACCAGAAAAACAAATTCAATTGATGACTTACTTCAAACAGGTTGCCACAAGAAGCCAGCTATCTGCAAGACAAATTCTGCAAGCCTTGGGGTTCATGGCCTCCTGCATCCTAATAATTCCATATGCAAGATTGCATATGAGGAAACTTCAATGGTACCTAAAAAGCTTATGCAGTCAACATTGTCACAGCCTGGAAACAATTATTCCTATCATTCCTTGCCTGCAGCTAGAGTTCCTATGGTGGGCAGAGGCCTGCCACCAAAACAAGGGACTGTCATTCACTCCACCCCCTGCCACCCAAACCTTGACTACAGACGCATGAAATTAGGGTGGCCTAATGGTAAGGTGTTTGCCTTACAAACACAAGGTTCAGGGTTTGAATCTCACAAGGGATAACTGGCTAGGCTTAAAATGGCTCGCAAGGGCAGTTAGCTTAGTACTAATCTATGAACCAATGACCCTATGCTTGGGAGGCGCATCTGGCAGGGAGATGCATTCAGGGCCAATGGAGCCCAAATCAAATGCACCTACATATCAACCAGAAAGAAATGTTAGCTGTACAGAATGCTCTGACAGCCTTCAATGACCATCTTCATCCAGTTCAACTACTGATAAAGACAGACAACACCACAGTCATGTGGTACATAAACAAGCAGGGGGGGGGTGCCCATTCTTACCCCCTTTGTAGACTAGCCATGGCATTATGGAACACGGCCTTGACTTACCAAATACATCTACAAGCTCAATTCCTGCCAGGAAAGCAAAATACTCTGGCAGACGTACTAAGCAGAAATCTTATGGACCCACACAAATGGAAACTGGATCCACAAATCTTCAGCATGTTGATACACAAATGGGAGAGCCCAGACATAGATCTTTTTGCCTCACCCCAAAATTATCAGTTGGACAAATTCTGCACAAGAATTCATCACAAAAAAGCTTGGAAAGTGGATGCTCTGTACTTCAGCTGGAAAAACCTATCAGTCTATGCCTTTCCTCCTCTGCCTCTGCTCTCCAAGGTCTTACTAAAAGTCAGACAGGAAAAACCAAAAATTATACTGATTGCTCCAGACTGGCATCGCCAACACTGGTACCCGCTCCTACACAATATGTCACACCTTCCTCTGTGGTACCTGCCTCTGACTCCTTACCTGCTGTCTCAGCAGAACTATCAAATTCTGCACACTCAGCTCCAAACTCTGAATCTTGCAGTATGGCTAATCAACTCATTTCACCTGTTGTGTCTCTCAGCAAACCTGTGATGGATGTCATTTTGGAGGCTAGAAGGCCTAGTACTAGAAAATCTTATGTGGACAAATGGAAAAGATTATGTGCCTGGAACCAAGCATAAGGAATAAGCACAGCAATGCCCAATATTCCTCAGATTCTGCAATACTTAACTGAGATGCTTCACAAGGGCCTATCTTTTTCTTCTATAAAAATCCATGCTTCTGCCATTTCAGCTCATTATAACACAGTGCCTCCCCTCTTTCCTCATCCTCTGCTAAAGCAGTACCTCAGAGGGGCCAAAACTTTAAGACCTCCCAGGAGAGCACCAGCTCCTGCATGGGACCTCAATTTTGTTTTGGAAAAACTCACTGTACCTCCTTTTGAGCCAGCTGCTACTGCAAATTTAAAATTTCTCTCCTGGAAAACAGCTTTTCTTTTAGCAGTTACTTCAGCTAAACGGATTTCAGAATTACAGGCTCTTATGGCAGTGGAGCCTTTCATTATTTTTCATCCGGACAGGGTGGCTCTCCGGACCAATCCATCTTTCATGCCTAAGGTGGTATCCAGTGTGGCTCTTAATCAGGCCATTCACCTGCCAACTTTCTTTCCCAATCCACAGAACAAGGGTGAGCGGATTCTGCATTCATTGGATGTGCACAGACAACTTAGATTCTACTTAAACAGGACAAAACCTCTAAGTAAATCTGAGCAACTATTGGTGGCATTTGCTGCAGGGGCAGAGGGAAAACCTATTTCAAAGCAGACTATTTCTAAATGAATAAGCCATTGTATTCATTTCTGCTATGTGCACCATGGTAAACCTATCCCCAAGGGGATCAGATCTCATTCTACCAGGGCTGCATCTACTTCTGCAGCCTTTCTCAGAGGGGTTCCTACCAGAGACATTCTAGAAGCTGCTACCTCGAGCTCAGTTCATACGTTTACCTAACATTACCATTTACCTCTGTTCTCTAAATCCAGAGCTGGCTTTGCCACTGCTGTCCTTCAGGGCCTTATAGCTGCTCCTAATTCTGTATAAATCCATCCTCCCAACCATAGCTTTGGGAATCTACGCAAATGTAATGACTGCAACAGTAAAACACGAAGAACATAGTATAGTTGTGTACACTTACCATAAATGTAGATGTTCGAGTGTATTCACTGTTGCAGTCCTGGTTACCCACCTTCCAGCCCCCTGCTTTTTCTCTTACTATACCTCTTCTTTCTTTTAATATGCTTAAAAGCCTTTTTGGTGTATTTGCTTTTGATTGGAGGTATATTGTTTGTGTTCTAAATTTTATATGTATATGTATATGTATATATATGTATATATATATATATATATATATATATATATATATATATATATATATATATAGCTCCCCATTTGGGGAGGGGGGCACCTGACATCTGGGGCAAGAAAAACTGATGAAAATGGTGTCTGCTGCATGTTTTATACCCTTGATGACCTGACATCATGGAAGAAGGGAGGCCGACTGAGGGCAACCTGCCAGCAGATTACCCAAATGTAATGAATGCAACAGTCAGGGTTGCCAGACGTCCCTATTTGGGCGGGACTGTCCCGAGATCAGTAGCCTGATCCCGAGTCCCGCCCTGCCGGATTAAATCCCGGCCAGCCTCCACTTTGTTTGTTTTTTTTTTTTTTTTTTTTTTTTGATTGACCCGCATACCTGGCATACGGGCCAATCAAAAATTGCTAAACACGGAGCTTCTTGTGTTCCGCATTAAAACACGAGAAGCTCCGTGTTTAGCGATTTTTGATTGGCCCATATGCCGGTATACGGATACGAGCCAATCAAAAAGCGCTAAACACGGAGCTTCTCGTGTTTAATGCGGAACTGCAATGCATTAAACACGAGAAGCTCGCTACTGGCCTTGCACCTTGGCTAACACCTGTATTGGTCCAGTTCTGTGTTAAACGAGCTGAGTAAGTGTTATCATCCTTAAATCAGAATTGTATATTATACCATCTGAGTAAGTTTAATATTCATCATTTCTAAGGCAGAATTGCATATTATCTACTTTGTGGTTGTGAATGTTTGTAATGTAAGTTTAATATTCATCATTTCAAAGGCAGACTTGCATATTATCCACTTCATAGTTGTGTATGTATGTTTTGAGCAGTTTACACTATCGCACTGTATTGCCATAAGGAAGCTTGCAGTCGCAGCTGACGTTTGTTTGCTGGAAAAGGCTTTGTTACTGCCAAAAGGTCGCAACGTTATTTTTTTTTTTTATGTATATCCCTCTTTACTAGCATTTGCGATAAAGCAGTCTCTGCTCCTGTTTGTTTGGCGAGAATTAAGCTAGATATAGCATTTTCAACTTCAGGGCTTACAGTATTTGTTAACCATTTTGCGTCGTACAATAACTCCCAGCGTAATTTGATACCGCTATCTGATTTACTGTAATATATCCCTTTTAAGTAGCGTTTGAAAGCTTGTAGGCATAGCCTCCGTTTGTCAACATAGTTTTGCGTTTGCCAATACAGCTAAACGCTAGAATACTGCTATATGATTTGGAATAAAGCCCTAGTTTACTGCCGTTGTTGAAGCTTGCGGCAGTCACAGCTTCTGTTTCCTCTTGGGTAGCTTCTGATTGCCAGCAAGTCTCAACACTATAGCGCCATTACTGATTTACTGTATTAAATCCCTCTGTAGTGGAGCTTGCAAGCTTGCACTCACAGCTCCCATTTGTTGGGCTAGATTCTAATTGCCCTTGTGGTTATAGCGTGTTCTTTGCAATATTTTCCTGTATTTTACTCTGTGAACTAATGTAATTCAAACAGCTTTCTACTTTTTTACCACTCTGGACTTGCAGTCTGATACCAGATGTGGCGTTACTACTGCAGTTTATGTTTTATTTTGTCTGCCAATTGCATTTTAATGATTATTTATGTAATATTTTAAGTACAACATTGATTTGTTTTACCTCCAGTGTCTTCCCCTTTCACTCACCTCCCTCCTAACCCATGCACCACCTACTCACACACAATTCAAGGCAACTGCAGCACATTTAAGTAACTAACCTATCTGCTGTGTATTTTTTTTGGTCTTCAGTTGCCGAAGACCTTTTTTTTTTTTTTTTTTTGGTCTTCACTTTGTGAGAGACCTTCTATTTTTTTTGTCCCTACCTGGGTTGCTGGAAATCTGGCAACCCTGGCAACAGTGAATACACTCGAACATCTACATTTATGGTAAGTTTACACAACTGTACTTTTCTTCTGTTTCTCAAGTTCATTTATTTATTTAGTTAATTACCGAGACTTGGTTACTGGAAAAGTCCTAGTGAGTAGATGCCCATTTTTAGCAGAGGCCCTGGGAGAAATGCTCCAAAGTATTACAAAAACATTTTAAGAACAATGTCTTTACAGTCTTCAGAAATAAATACAAAAACATTTACAGGTCTTGAGTGCTGAGTTACTGGGAGAGGGTTAGGGTTGAATCTTTCAGGGATGCAAGATTTCTTAAATGGCTGTCCAGAATTTTTTAGGGTTGTGATTACTATAGTTGTGAATGCTGTTATAGTTTTTTTTTATCTTACTTTGCTTTTTAGTATGGTTGCAGAGCATTCTGAAGTTTTCAAGATGTTGTGGTTTATATTTTTGTCATTCTTTCCCCACATGCATTACATTCTGCTCTTGTTTGATATCCAGTTTGCTTTGTTTTTAGTCCATTCCTTCTATGCAAGGCTGTTTGAGTAGTTAGGAAAGTTGTATTGAATTCCTTTACAACATGCTGTTTAAGTGGATGCGTAAGATGTCTGTTGTATAGATTGGGAGATGGCCACTGAGAGAGGCTGTCATTCTGTTTGTGGTGTTGAATTTGCAAGGCTCTGTCTAATAAGAAATTTGATGTTGTGCTATAATGTGTAGTGCTGTTTATTAGTTTTGTGAAATCATATATGTGTTCATGCTAGATGTAGGGGAGTTGCGGGTTATGTCCTGCCAACTCAAACTGACATCATCTAACAGTTTTTTTTCCTGCAGAGTTGGTAAAGATAGCCATTGTAGGTTGCATTATTGCCAGGAGGGATGTAAAGGACAGTAATATTTATTTTCTGGAAAGTAATAAGCTCTGTTGGATTGAATTTTGGTACTGGCTTATTATAGGGGGAAGTATGATAGTTGTTGGGAAATATTAAAGCAATATCACGACCTTTCCTCTATATATGGTCATTATTTTTATTTATGTGTTGTATTTTACATTTGTTTACCGTGTAGAATCCGGCTGGGCATGTAGCCCGTCTGCAGTGGAGACCCGGGGAGATAAGCTCCATAACAATAGTACAAAAAGATTACAAAAATTTTTAAAAAGATTCACAAACAATATACAAAAAAAGTTTGACAGTTGCCAGCAATCACAATTTACAAAAAGGTGAATGTAAAACAGAAGACCTTATATTTCTTAAGCCTTATTATAGACAGTAATATGAAACTCATTAGATATATAACTAAAAACCATTGTGGCATTTTCATTTGGAAGAAGTAAGACAAGAAGATAGAATAGAAAACATTTGATCGAAGGCATGAGAAACTAGCCAGGAGTATTACAGGAGCATAGCCATTGTTGAATAAGGTATTCCTTCAGGAGTTTTTTGAAGCTATGATGATCTGTGTTTTTTAAGATATTCTGAGGTAATAGGTTCCACTGGTTTGGCTACTTTGAAGGAGAAGAGAGAGTCACTGAAATAATGATGGGACTTCGTAACCTTGAGTATAAGTTTATCGGATGATCTAAGGGTTAGTATTTAGTTGCACTAGGCTGGAGAGTGCAGGGCAGTTTTCAGGTTTGTGGATAATACAGTGGGCAGTGGTGAGCTGACTGAGAAATTCAAGCCAGTGTAAATTTTGAAGAGCAAGGCAATGATGGGTCCTGTTGGATATATTAGCAGCAAATTTTGCTATTTTGTTATACCAGGAATCAAGTAGCTGTAAATCAGACTTGTGCAGGTTGGTGAAAAGTTGAGAAGAGTAAATAGGAGGTGGAATCTGGCTGTGGCTAGTCTGGCATTTTGAGTAAGGTATGGTTTGACCCTATATAGAGCACCAACTTTGATGTGAACTTTCTTTATTGTGAGTGATATGTGTTTATTGAATGTTAGGTTGTTGTCTATCGTGACACCAAGTAGTTTTGTTTGGTTAACTGGATGTTCATCGTGCATACAGCTGCAGTCATAACAGATGGGTTATCCTGCCGTCAGGCGGGTCCTCGGTCGGCCGAATTCCAAAGTCTAGGTCCGGCATCGGTTGTCGTCGCTTCTTCCCTGACATCAGTGCGGCAGGGGTATAAAAGAGGCAGCCAACGCCATTTTCTCCAGTCTTTCTTGCCGCGCAGTGCCCGAAGCAGAAGCAGTTCGCAAGTGCCGGTCGGCCAGCTTCTGAGATTTACGAAAGTATTTCAGCCGAAGTCTTCTTGAAAGCTAAGTACCCGTTAGAAACTTTTCTTGCCTCAGACCGATGTCAGACAAAGTTAATAATTGCATTTCATGTGGGAAGCAAATACCGCATAAGGATTTCCACTCTTTCTGAATACCTTGCTTAGGCCCAGACCATGATGTCTCGGCCTGCCGTTTTTGTGCTAGATTCAACAAGCGCACTATTAAGCGTCGGGCGGAGTTCGCCCTTCACTTTTTTGGCAAAACATTTAATTATATTATGTCGTCGGATACTCCGACTCCAGTTTTGAGCAAAAAACGCAAAGATAAGGACCAACATACGAGGTCTGCACCTTCTACTGAAACCACGCTAAGGCCGACTACCGGTTCTCCAGTACTCAGCGAGGCGCCTACGCAGCCCCTGAGTACTGATGACAATGCATTACCGGTGTCTTCAGTACCCGAGGTCACAGGCTCCTCGGCCCCCATTTTTACTACAGATACCGACGCCACTCCTGGCGGGGAAACTCAGAATTTAGACAGGTCTGCCATTTCTCAAGGGGTCTTCAGACCTTCTTCCTTCTCTATTAAAGCCTTCACTAAATCTAAAGCAGCAATGAAAACCAAAAAACAGGTTCCTCAGACCCCCCTCTCAAGGCACCATGCCTAAAAAGCAGATGCTTAAAATGGCTGAGGATTTGATTACTCTTATCAAGGGTTCTCAACCCTCCTCTGACAAAAGGCCCAGATTAGAGGAAGACTACCCTTCCTCAGATCAAGCTTCTATTACCTCAGAACTATCTGAGGACCAGGATTATGCCTATTCTCCATTCGAAGACTCTGATGTAGAGGAGTCTATTCCCTTGGTCTCCCCCCCCCCTGAGGACTTCTCTTTTGGGGAACCCTGCATACATTGAGGGAACACTTTCACTGGGAAGGCCAAGATTACTCAGATTGCAAGAAAAGGCACAGGGAATTTCTTCTGCTCCCCCAGCATAGGCCTCTGGCTATCCCTCCTGTTTTAGATATATTGGATGATGTGTACACAGAAGCCAGCCTTAATCCAGATTCTTTGCCTCCAGCTCCTGTTAAACCAGACAAGTATTACCGGGTTCCTGATTCTCACCAGTTCCTATATAAAAGCCATACTGCTGACCCAGAAACAATTTCACAGGGTCCCAAGGGAATTTAGGCCTCTACTGCTAAAAACCCATTACCTTCAGAGAGAGATTCCAGAGCTTTAGAAAGGTGTGGGAAAAAGGTGTACACCTCGGCCACTTTAACCATGAGGGCATTAAACTGTCAGTTTCATATGTTAAAGTATCAACAGTTTTTGATATCTCAGCTGAAAAGCAAAATGACACAACCAGAACAACCAGATTTAAAAGAGTTGCAGGATTTGTTGCATGGTGCAGTGCAAGTGGGTAAACATACCTTGCAGTGTGGTTTTGATGCTTTAGAGGCCTCATGTAGAGCTGCTGTTACGGGGTCTGTTATACGTAGGCATGCTTGGCTCAAAGAGCAAACCTTACCAGATCATGTCAAAGCTAAATTATTAGATGCACCTCTTCAAAAAGATGTATTGTTTGGTGTTAAAGCTGAGGAGGTGCTAAAGAAAATGGAGGAAAAAGCGAAATCAATGCAAACAGTGAAAGATTTCCTGCAGGTACAGCCTCCATGTTTCAGCAGAAACTGGCCTTCAAAAAAGTGGTCCTTTCCAGCCACGGACAGACCTCAAAGGGGGAGATACAGGCGTCCAAGGGGTAGAGGGCAACCTCAAGGATCTTTCAGAGCCAGACAGTGGCAAGCACCGACCCCAAGAGGTGGAGAAGATAGATCACAGTCTTTTAGAAAACAGACACAATGACTTCCCCCTACACCTGCCAAGCAAAGCTTTAATGGCAGCACCTTTGGGCGGAAAACTGACATTATTCTCAAAAAATTGGCATATTGTTACAAAAGACAAATGGATCTTGGACATTATAGACAGAGGCTACAGGTTACACTTTCACACCCTTCCAAAAATGAGAGGCATGCCAAACCTGCCACAAAATCAAAGGGCAGAGGCACAAAAACAAATTTCAGCTCTCATGGACATGAAAGCAATTCAAGAGGTACCTGCAAAAGAACAAGGTCAAGGGTTTTATTCCAGACTATTCCTGGTACCAAGGAAAGACAAAGATTGGAGACCTATCTTAGACCTATCCATCCTAAACACATATCTACAGGTGCCAAAATTCAAGATGCTCACATTACAGCAGCTTCTTCCCATGCTGGGCAAGGAGTCTTGGCTGGTAACACTGGACCTCAAGGAGGCATACCTGCATGTTCCTATCAGACAAGATTGCAGAAGATACCTCAGATTTCTTGCAGGTTCAACCCATTACCAATTCTCTGCATTGCCCTTTGGCTTATCTACTGCGCCCAGATTGTTTATGAAATGCCTGGCATCAGTAATCGCCTTCTGCAGACTACAAGGGATACAAATCTACCCATATCTGGACGACTGCCTGATCCAGGCGGACAGCAAGGGCATACTACTGCAGCACCTGGCATTTGTAATAAAACTGTTGAACTTCCTGGGATACACAGTCAACAAAAAGAAATCAAAACTAATACCCTCTCAACAAATAATTTTCCTGGGTGCCAGCTTGGATACAACCACCCAGATGGCCTACCTCATGCCAGACAAGCAAGGGCAACTGTCTCAATACTTCAGAAAAATGGCAACTTACACCAGGCTGACTGCAAGGAAAGTCCTGCAAGCTCTGGGATTCATGGCATCTTGCATCCTACTAATCCCGTGTGCAAGGCTGCATATGAGGAAACTTCAATGGTACCTAAAAAACTTATGGTCTCAACAGAGCCACAGCTTGGAAGCAATTATACCACTCATCCCATGCCTTCAAAAGGAATTTATGTGGTGGGCTCAAGCTTGCCAAAGAAACACAGGTCTTCCTTTCTGTGTACCTCAAGCAACTCAAATCATCACAACAGACGCCTCAGATTATGCCTGGGGAGCACACATGACAGATCAGTGCATTCAGGGAAAATGGACCCGAAAAGAAAAGTACCTTCCCATCAACCAAAAGGAAATGCTAGCCGTGCAAAAGGCTATTATGACCTTCAAAGACCTACTGCATCCAGGCCAGCTATTGATAAGGACAGACAACACCACAGTGATGTGGTACATAAACAAACAGGGGGGAACTCATTCATACCCCCTGTGCAGGCAAGACATGACCCAATGGAACACAGCGCTGGAATTGCAAATTCAACTACTGGCACAATTCCTGCCAGGGAAGGAAAACACACTGGCAGACAACCTAAGCAGAAATATGACAGATCCACACGAATGGAAGTTGCATCCTCAAGTTTTCACAAAGATAACTCCGGCATGGGGACAGCCAGACATAGATTTCTTTGCTACCCACAGAAATTGCCAGTTGAAAAAATTGTTTCAAGGACCTATCATCCACAGGCCTGGAAAGTGGACGCACTTTCCTTCAATTGGGCAACATTGACAGTCTATGCCTTCCCGCCTCTTCCTCTGCTGCCCAAAGTTCTATTAAAAGCCAGAGCAGAGAGGCCGAAAATGATTCTCATTGCTCCAGACTGGCCAAGACAACACTGGTATCCGCTCCTGAAGAGCCTAACACATTCCCCACCATGGACCCTACCTCTAGTCCCTCTTCTGTTGTCCCAGCACAACTACAAAACTCTTCACAGCCATCTCAAAACTCTAAATCTAGCTGCATGGAGAATTCCTTGATTTCCCAACAGTTTCGCCTCTCCAAAGAGGTGCAGGACGTCATCCTGGAGGCCAGAAGACCTTCTACTAGAAGGGCCTACTCTGCCAAATGGAATCGATTTTGTGCCTGGAATCAAGAAAAGGGACAGAATCCTTGGGTAATAAATATACCTCAAATTTTACAGTACCTGGCTGAGATGTTAAACAATGGACTTTCCTTCTCCATCAAGATCCACGCTTCAGCCATTTCTGCACAGTACAACACAGATCCTCCTTTATACTCTCATCCTCTCTTAAGGCAGTTCCTCAGAGGGGCAAAGAATATAAAACCCCCAAGGAAACCACCAGTCCCTGCTTGGGACCTCAACTTCATATTGGAAAAGCTGACCCTTCCTCCCTTCGAGCCAGCTTCTTCAACAGAGTTACAGTACTTGTCATGGAAAACAGCCTTTCTTCTGGCTATCACCTCAGCATGCAGGGTTTCGGAGCTACAGGCCCTCATGGCTGTGCAGCCATTCATCATTTTCCATCAGGACAGAGTTTCCTAACGAACCAACCCTACCTTTATGCCAAAAGTAGTATCCAGTGTAGCTTTGAATCAGACTATCCACTTACCTACCTTTTATCCTAATCCACAAAACAAAGGAGAAAAACTACTACATTCCTTGGACATTCACAGGCAACTTCGTTACTATTTGGACAGAACAAAGCCATTCAGGAAATCTGAGCAACTCTTTGTGTCCTATGCTGCAGGTGCTCAAGGAAAGGCGATCTCCAAACAGACAATTTCAAAATGGATAGCCCACTGCATACGCCTTTGTTACTCATTTCATGGAAAAACTGTGCCTGCATGCATCAGATCCCACTCCACCAGAGCCACAGCTACATCTGCAGCCTTCCTCAGGGGGGTCCCTACCAAGGACATTTTGGAAGCAGCCATCTGGAGTTCAGTGCACACTTTCTCCAAGCACTATCACCTCCCACTATACTCAAAATCTAGAGTGGGCTTTGCCACAGCAGTCCTGCAGGGCATCCTAGCTCCTCCTAGTTCCACTTAGTGCCTACCACCCTTACTTAGCTTTGGGATTCTACCCATCTGTTATGACTGCAGCTGTATGCACGATGAACATAGTACAGTTTTGTACCTACCATAAATGTAGATGTTCGAGTGCTCATACAGCTGCAGTCCAGGTTTCCCTCCCTCCATCCCCTCTTAGGACAGGCTTATGACAAACACTTTTCATATAACCTTTTTGGGGTATTCTTTTATGGTGTATTTGCTTGCAACTACTGTTTTTGATTTATCAACATTGTAGCTTTGCATAACATTATGTTTGCCTTCCTTCTGGGGGTACCTGACATCTGGGGCAAGAAAAACTGAAGAAAATGGCGTCGGCTGCCTCTTTTATACCCCTGCCGCACTGACGTCAGGGAAGAAGCGACGACAACCGGCGCCGGACCTAGACTTTGGAATTCGGCCGACCAAGGACCCGCCTGACGGCAGGATAACCCATCTGTTATGACTGCAGCTGTATGAGCACTCTAACATCTACATTTATGGTAGGTACAAAACTGTACTTTCTATTATAGTGCCGTTAGTGGAGTAGATGGAGAGGAGGTGGTTTTGCTTTGGATTTCCTGTTAGAGAAGATCATTAATTTTGTTTTGTTTCGGTTTAGGATGAGTTCAAGTTCATTTAGGTAATTTTCGATATCTAGAAACGACTTTTGCAGTTTACCATGGAGTTCTTGTGGTGTGGAAGCAGACCAAATAAGAGTAGCGTCGTCACCATATTGAATAATAGAAGCAGATTTAGAGGCAGTGTTTAGACTATTTGTGAATATAATAAAAAGGAGAGCGCCAAGGATGGAACCCTGAGGATCCCCAACAGAGACTGGGAGGAGTGTGGAGAGTTTATTATCCCATTTAGTTGCCTGTTGTCGATTTAGTAAGGTCGCTAAATAACCAGTTGAGAGCTGTAGAAGGTTGAAGGAGCCTAGAGTATTGAGTAGTAGTTGGTGGGATAACGTATCAAAAGCTGTGTACATGTCAAGGAATATAGTAGAAACTAGTTGTCCATTGTTTTTGAGGAGATTGATGTAGCGGGGGAGTGTAATTTTGGAGTTGTTTATGCTGGGTTTAAGGCAAGTTTCAGTTATAGCATGAATATCAGGTTTGTGTTGTCTAATGCGAACAAGTAGGTTCATAGTTCTATTTCTTACGTGTCTAATATTTATGGTTACTACTCATTGTTTGAAGTGTGCTTATGACTGTAGATAGTGCTTCTAGGACTGCTTTTAGTGGTAGTATTTTGAGCAGATCTGCCTGGCTGCATTCTCGGAACCTCTCAGAAGATGTAAAAATTGAATGCTGCTTTGGATAGAGACTTAACTTTTGGAACCTTTGAAGGATTTTTAGGTTCATAGGTGTTTACTAGGCTAATGACCACAAGGGCCTTTTTTAAACCTAGCCTTGCATCCCAAATCTCTGACAAGTTCTGATGCCCTTGATAAATGTATAAATAAATTGATAAATGATAGGCCTGGGAGATGAACCATTTATAAGGTTACTTGTGTCCATTACAGACATAGGTGCCAAACCAGGGATGAATTTCCGGTTTCCCATCCATTTGTCCAAGTTGCACGTGAATTGGGTTAGGGAGGAACTCTGCTTTACATGGATGGGGGACGCCTGTTCCATAGATGTGGTAGTCTCTGGGATACATACCTATCTCTCCACCAGGTCCTGTTTATATCACAGGCAATGGATAATTCTGGTGCTCTTTGTTTTGTGGATATGCAGGAGGTCCATCAGAGTGGGGTCTGACAGGCATAGATCTCCCCTCAAAAGCCTGTAGGAGACAGAATACAGGGATAGGGGCTTGAGGCGGTCTGCATAGGGCATATTACTTATGCCCTGGTTTCTTTTAGTGAGAAACCTCTGTGAACATTCCAGTTGTTAGATATGCCTGGTTAGGTACAAACCAAAGGGGGTATTTTACTCAATGATAGGTTTGATGAATGATGAATACAGTGGAACCATGACTTCCTTGGACTTGGATTGCTATACCTTTATAAATTGTGCAACATAGAATGATTTCCTCACCACTGTAGACACATGATGATCAAAGGCTACATTACTATCTGTGTGTGTACTTGACTACTGGGTTATCTCTTAAGGGGTGTGTTATCAATATGACAGTTATCAGGGATGGACGACTTCCCAAAGTAC
This sequence comes from Protopterus annectens, assembly GCF_019279795.1. NCBI lineage: Eukaryota > Metazoa > Chordata > Ceratodontiformes > Protopteridae > Protopterus > Protopterus annectens. Next base: position 547,377,042 of record NC_056727.1, read on the forward strand.
TATTATACATTTCTTGGCATTTAGTTTTAGTCCTTGGCTCTGACACCAGTTGTTTGGCTGTGTCATCCCCTCCTGGAGAGCATGTGTGTCAGTGTTAGATTCAGTGCCAGCTCCTAATTTGCAGTCATCTGCAAATTTAGTCATCCAGAGACCACTAACATTGGCCTTGACTTCTGAGAAGTTTGTTTGTTTGTGTCTTGGCTTTTCCCGGTTAGGGGTCGCCACAGCGGAACTCCGGTCCGCTAATGATTGGCAGTAGATTTTTACGTACTGGCTTGCCGGGCCTAACACACAACCTTCAACGAAGGAAGGCCCATTCACGTATGTCGCCACAAAGAAGACGTTCTTAACTGAGAATCGAACGGGCAACGTCTAACTATGAGGCGACAGCGCTACCGCAGCACCACCACCGCAGTAGGCGGCCTTGACTTCTGAGAAGTAAATGCCAAAAAGGAGCTGTCCAAGCACTGATCTCTGAGGGGCTGCACTTGTGACTGGCCTCTTTGTAGAGGTGGACTCTTCAATTCTAACTTCCTGGGTCCTGTCTGTGAGACATTTGGCTGTCCACCGGGCGACGTATGGGTTTGTCCCTAACCTCTTGAGTTTGTCAACAATGCCTGAGTGGGGTATTTATTGTGTCAATTTCTCTGCTCCTTCATTCAGTATTGGCATGGAACAAAATAAGTAGTCTATAGTTGATGTGTTACTATTTGAAACTTTGTATCCCAAATCCCTTAAGCTTTCACTCCTTTGGAAAACACTCCCCAGATGAAGTCTGTGGTCAGTTATGATGGCTGACTGGAATAGGAGTTGAAAGAGACCATTAGTTAACTGAAATTCATTTCCCTACCACAAGAGTTCCTTTCTAATGAAGTTCAGAACTGGAATGGGAAAGGACAGAGGATGCTGGTGCTGCATCCATGTAGATTTGAAGAACCACTGGAATAGCTGACACCATGTAACCTAGAAATCTGAGGAATTATCTTGCTGTGGAAATTGGTTGCTGTGCAAGATCTAAGAATTGTAAATGGTAGAAAGACTTTCTCTTGAGGAAAATATGCCATCATGAGAGGTGTCTAGAAGGCATACCAGAAAAGTTTTTGCATTAGCATGAATTTTCTGAAGGATGTGGAGTCTTAATCTCAAATGTTTGTCATTATTTAATGACTTCAATCCTCAGCTATTTCCCAGAAATTTACAGATTTTAGGAGGAACACAGCAAAAATATGAGGTAAAAATCTAGACATTCTGCGAAGATCTGTACAGTTAAGAGGCATAAGAATCATTACTTAGTTACAGCCATTTGGTCCTCCATTTTGTCATGCTTTGTTCAGATTTTATGCCCAGAGATGTTGAGAGGTATGATTAATGTTTAGTCCTAAGAAAAAGTGCACTGGCTACCTTTAAATTAAACTAAATGTGTACTGTTCTGTTAAGTACATTAGAGTAATATAGCTGCTGGGGGAAACTATCTCTTATTCACTTCCCAGAATTTAAACTTTATTTTTTTTACTGAATTGCTTGCCTTTGTACTTTTAAAATTTTAATTTCCCTCAGCAATGAATATTCAGAACTCTTAATTGCTCGTCCCTGCAGACAGCCAAACTACATGTAAAATTAGTCAGCAGTTTGAGAAAAAATCAACTGAAAACTGCATATATATATATGAAGGAATCTTTACAGTTTAACTCTGAACACAATGTTCTAAATTCTCCTTGCCAGCTGCCCTCAGCTGTAGACTTCATGTCTTCACTTAGTGCATTTGCCAATAGCAAAAACAACTAGCTAGTATTTTTGCTGATTGAAAAAAATAGCATTTTCCATGCCTTTTATCATTTTTTTCTTATTTTTCAAGCCTACTTGATTATTGTTTGTCAAGTACATTAATCTTGACATCAACCTTTGTAAAAACAATGGAAATTGTCTTAATTCTAACTATTAATACACTTCCACCCCCCACTCCAGCAGCACTAGATCATTGCATTATATGAATTTAATTGTGCTTCTCTCCAGTCTTTATACTCTTGTAGGATGAAGGCTGTTTCTTACAACTAAGAAAAAGAAAAAAAGAAAAAAAAAAACGCTTGCTTACTTTACACAACAGTCACTGAAAATGTGCCAAACATCTCATTCATCATCCAGAAAAATGTCCTGCACTACATAAGTTATTACTGACCTACTGTCCAGCTAGGGACCTCTGCTCTAGTAACAAATTACTTGCGGATAAATAAGTTAAATAGTATTGCAGGAGACTCGCTCTACTCCCAATATGTTGGTAAACTCTGTATCCCCACACAAATAAAACTCTCCAACAAACTCAGTAGTTTTAAACCACCGCGTAAACAGCATCTTAACCAATCCTGGTCCTGTACATGCTCATCTCAAGGTTGAGACTGTGTTCACTGTACGATACTCTCCAAATGTTCTCCTTAAACAGAATACACTCAACCTCTCACTGAAATGTCAAAACAATTTTTATATACATAACTGCTGCCTGTACAATCCACTAAATTACACACAGGATTTCTCTGTAGTAACTTTCACTTTTGTAAAATCTTGGAATGTATAAACGTAACTACTGTTTGTGTAAAATGTAAATAAAAGTGTAACTACTCTGTGTTTAACTGGAACTTAATATGATACAATGTAAATAAATGGAGCTTTTCTCTGGGCCTCCACTGAAAATGGGTATTACCCAGTTGGACTTTCCTGGTAAACAAAGAAAGACAAATAAATAATAGACCCCCCCCCCCCACACACACACACACACACACACATTTGAAATACTGTGATTACACCGTATACAAAACTGCTTTGCAATTTATTATGCAGTTTATATATGAAATGTTTTACATAGATACAGATATTTCAAGCATAGACAGTAATGCCCTTCAAGCCTGCCAATATACTATAGTAAGTGCCTAGGCTTTTCTTAAAAATATCTGAACTAGTGTTTGCTTTAATGTAATTTTTGTAGTCTAGTCCAGGCTCTGACCATACCAGTTGTAAAGGACACACACAAGTTGGAATTCCTTTATCTCTCATGGGAATGAATGTGGTAGCTTCTGCTCACCACTGCTCGCAGTCGCACCTCTCTTTCAGAGTAAAGATTAATATGTTACAACCAACACTTGGGAAAATCTTCTTGTCTACAAGCTGTCCCTTTCTTCTCACAAAGAGTGAAAAACAGTGGTAAAAATAAAATATAAATCTTCCATTACCTGACAACTGCACAATCAATGACAAACCAACACAGGATTGTGTAGATATGCTCTGTTATAAAAATACTGATAACACAATTGTTTTACTTGCAGTTACTACTTTTTTTCTGTTTATTGTATTTCTAAACATTGATGACATAAAGTGGGGAATTTGCTTTATAGTCTACCCACAAGTTTAACAGTTAACAAAATTTCAGTCTTTCTTAAACGTATTTCACAAATGTAATTGCTGTATTATACCATCTATTCATTGATTTCAGTGTTGCTGGTCTTTCTGATCATCTTCCTCTCCCAGCAACAGACTCTGGTTCAAGTCCAAGTTACTCCTGATTCTTCCAATCAACCCCTCTGTCTTTTTTCTCTCTGAATCATTTTTCTTTGTAACAATGGAAAAGATTTCATTAACAAAGTCTATCTATGAGCTTTATTGTCAGAAAATGAGAAGTAGAATCCCTTTCTGCTGCCTGGCTCACATTTTGTTGGATACACTTTTTTATTGCCTCCTTAGCCTGCTCTGCATCCAAAATGTCTTTGATCCTGCAAAAAAAATATTCTAAAGACAGTTAGATACAGCAGCTTGAATGTCATACCTGATTCTCAACATTACCTGATTGCTGGGATAAATTTGCTTCTCTGCTCTTTCTCTGGTGTGCAGTGCGTAATCATTTTCCAGAGACACTCTGCTGTCTCCAGTTTTTAATACTTTACCTTTCTGCCATAGTTTTATCAAGATCAACTCTTTCTGCTGGTATGATCACATCTTTACTAATGTAGGTATTAGCTGCTTTTCTCATTCCCAGGTTTGGAGCTGGCACTTGATCTGCTCTTTCTCTTTATAAATCTTGCTGTGAAACACTGGTCCATTTGCTTATTTGTGGTTTCATAAAATTAATACAGTCTGTTTCTTCCAATTTCTCTGGTAAAGGAGAAAATCTAGAGGATTTCTCTGTGTACTCTGTATTCTAACTCTACCATTTTTGAAGCAGCCCTTCTTGTGAAGCCTCATACTCAGCCACCCTCTGATTTTTGCAGTTTTATCAATTCATCAGAATAACTAGTTAAAGCCACTTCTGTTTTTCCAGTCTTTTGTTATTTGAGTTGGTCTATTCCTTCAGTGTTTCATTTATTTTTATCACCTGTAAGTATATTTATTTTTTCATGTCAGTTACTGGAGATTACCAAAGCTGAAGCATGAAATGCTTTTTGGTGCAGATGCAGGATTTTTCCCAGCCAATGTTTTCTTTTCACCCATTCTATTGATTTTCTTACAGGTTCTGCACATTTCTTCTTCTTTGCTGGCATCTAGACAGTCTGCTTACTAGCCAGAAACTGAATTTTACCCAAAAAGACAGTTTCACTGGTTCCTTTTTCTTAGTTTCTGTTTTCACACTAGGAGAGATGAAATTAAACTATTGATCAGTGTGCAAGCCATCTTGAAAGTCTGGATGATAGTTTTTTGATCCCATTTCAGTATCACTTTACAAAGCATGTTGAACAGATATTGGCAACTGCTAGAAATGAAAATCATATTTATTCAAATGGAAGAGATTTTCTAGTTGGTGCCTTAGCAGAAACTAGGACAGAAACCAGGCAGGGGCTCTGGTAGTACTCTAGTACCTGTGTGAATTGCTCAAATTTAACTTGTGTTATTTTGCTACTCCTGAAGCACCATCCTTCATATCAAATGCTTTGACTTGCTTTATAAATTATAGATGTTATGTTATCCCATCTCACCTTCATTCTTGCTGGTTTGGTTCAATGCCAAAACTTGGCCGTATACCAAAGCTCGAGAGCTTCTACTGGCTCGAGGCTAAGTCCTATCCATGGTGCTTTACGGCTGTTCCCCAGATCTCGTTTACCGCTTGAAGCTTCAGGATTGTCTTCACTGCCTCAGGCTTGTAAAATTTTCATATTTTATACCTTAGTACTAGTAATCTTCTAAATACTATCTGTTATAACCTGTTAAATTTATAGTAATAGCCTTGTGCTATTTTTTTCTCTTACACTTGGTAATTTTTTCCCTTTGCAGCTGTTTTTTCTTTAGGCCTTGTCATCTCTTCAAGAATTTGTTTTAGTTACAGGATTCTTGACCCTCTCTCTTCCCCTCTTAGGAGTCACCATTTAAGTTGGAGGCGTCTCCTCCTCCCTTTCCTCCTCTTCTCCTAAAAAAAAAAAAAAAAAAAAAAAAAAAACCCCCTCCCTGTCTTACTACCTTTCAATTACCATTATTCTGTTAATTCTTATAATTTTTTTGTTTACGGCTATAGTGTGTCTTCCTTACAGTTAGATATGTCAAAAGAACCAACTAAGGAACATAAATCAGGATTAAAAAGTGCAATTCCTACACTCAAAAAATATCCATAACTGACGGATACACTAGTTGTGTGTACTGTCTCGGACCAGTCCATCTACAAGATTCCTGCTCCTTCTGCCATAGTTTTAGCGCCAGGGTCTTATAGGAGAGGAGAAACAAGCTCATTTTAAGGGGATTATTGAAAGTGGATGAAGACAGTCAGACTTCCAAATTGGTTACCTCTAAAAAGGCTGCTTCATCAGCTCCAGTGTCTGAGCCAACAAGCAGCATAAAAGTTGCTACTTCCTCGGCGCCGAAAATTGTCAGGCCCGAAAACATTGTTCTCCCTGGGTTCCATCTGCTTCATCTGAACCATTGCGGAGTTGAAAAAGGAGTTGCTCACCATCCTTGGAGCTTGTTCGCTCGGTGTCACAAACGCCTTCATTACAGTCGGTGGCAGGTAGCCACAGATCATCGAGTCATTCCTCTAGGTAATCCAGGCTATTGGACGATGATGTGGAGCCGGTAGTGAAGAGGTTGCTTTGGACCCAGGCCCTAGGAGAAATTCTCTCGAGCCCAGCCCATCAGATCGTGGAGCCGACAATGGTAGTCCCAATTACTCCTATTCCTCCTCTGACTCAAACGAGTTTGGAGCCAGAGAGTATGGAAGTCGTTGTGCTGGAACTGCCAGAGCCAGTAATTGCTACTGATATCTCCGCTCTGACGTTTGTTCTGGTTTCCTCGATGCTGTCGTCCATTGAGGGACCCGGGAGTCGTCGGACACTTTTTGGAACTGGCTCTCCCACTTAGCGCCTTGGCTGAGGTGAGTTTGGCTCCCACATCAGCCTCGGAGCCACCCTCCTTGGTGCTGTGAAGATCTCCCGGTGTCTTGGGGCCGGAGTCTCTTTCGGCACAGGACAGCGGTGCCTTCGAGGTGATGCAGTGTGTGCTCTCCACTGAGTCTGCTCCACCTTCGGCTCCAGCCTCTCTTTCCTCTAAGGGACCAGTGTCCACCTCTTCATTATCTCTCCATCACCCACAGAGTAGAGAGCCAGTGCCCCAGGAAACCACAATGGGTGGATCCTCCTCTTCTGATACCTCCCCGAAGCATCCCCCCGAGAAGGTTCCTTAGAAGAGACAGTGTAAGAGGAAGCACATAGACTCCCCTGAATCTGTCACTTCTGATACTGACTTAGAGGATTCAGAAGGGTCCCCACGGTCACCCTCTGAGGCTGTCTCTTTTTCAGACATCCTGGAGATCCTTAAGCAGAGGGGTGGCTGGAAGTCCCTTTTCCCTTCTGAAGATGAGTCAGTATACCTGGAGGCATTTGGTTCTCCCCACTCCACCTCTTGGGTGTCTCCACCATTCGACCCACTTCTGGGTTTGGTGAGTCGAAAGGTGTGGGACTGTCCGAACTCAGTGGACCCTGTTCCAAGGAGGCCTAATAAATTCATTACAGCCCCGGAAGATAGGCTGTATTTAACAAAAGGGGTTCCTGCAGATGCAATGGTCGTGGCTGCTACCACAAAGAAGGTGTTAGCTGAAACGTCTGTATCTGTCCATCCACCGAACAAGGATTCTTGTACGATGGACAGATATGGGAAGAGTATGTTCTCCTCAGCGGACTTTACCTTGCGGTCACTGAATTATTTGTCACATTTCACGCGACTACAGAGGGATCTCCTAAAAGAGTTAGGAGATAACCTACAAGGTGCTACAGCCCAGGACTTATCTGATAAGGTTAATTCCCAGCTTGCAACCTTAACTTCCATCTCTAACTCCTCCATGCGCCTCATATCCTATGCAGCCGATGGAGCTAGCAGGGCAGCAGGCACAGGAATAGCTCTTCGTAGACATTCTTGGATGCGCCTTTGCGAGTTTGCCGAACCCTTCCGATCTTCCTTTATTGACACTTCCTTTGATGGCTCATCATTGTTCCGGCCAAAAGTGAAAGAAACTCTCACCAGGAGCCAACAGGATGGTAAGACTCTGTCTGTTGTTGGAGTCTGTTTTTCCGCCCCTACCAGACCTTATCCTAAAGGTCAAAAGAATGGAGAAATGTGGTTCCGTAAGTCCAAAGGAGCCTTCTCTGACACTCATGGTGATTCTTCCCCCAGGGGCAGAGGGGGAAATAACAACGGAAGACGCCATTCACGTGGTAGAGGGGGTCCGCATAACTAGGGCGACAGAGATACATTCTCTGGTAGGCCTTTCCAGCGTTCATGAAAGGAAGCCTGCCTGTGCACCTCTGGAGGCAGTAGGGGGGAGACTATCACTGTACCCAGAAGCCTGGTTAAATTTGACTCGCAACAAATGGGTACAGTCCATTATATCCAGGGGTTACAACATTCCTTTTCACTGTCCACCTCATCCATCAAAGTTTATCCCAGACAAAGGGATCAAGCAACACTAGAAATTCAATGAACAAAATAACTGAACAAACGGACTCCTTGCACCAGCAAACAACAGTAGACAGTGATAATAAAGTCTTAACGCAGTTTTATTATTTTATAAAGCGTTTTCGCCACCAAAATGGTATGGCTTCATCAGAGAAAAAGTTTATAAAAAATAAAACTTTTATAAACTTTTTCTCTGATGAAGCCATACCATTTTGGTGGCGAAAACGCTTTATAAAATAATAAAACTGCGTTAAGACTTTATTATCGCTGTCTACTGTTGTTTGCTGGTGCAAGGAGTCCGTTTGTTCAGTTATTTTGAACACTAGAAATTCAAATGTTGCTAGAAAAAGAGTCATCCAAGAAGTCCCCGCAGACCAACTAGGATCCGGAATTTACTCAAGGTTCTTTTTAGCTCCAAAAAAGACAGGAGACTGGAGACCCATACTGGATCTCAGCAGACTAAACAAGTCATTGAAAAAGTCAAAGTTCCGGATGGTAACACTGCAGTCTTCAGGATGCATACTACCACATAAAGATGGACAGGCGCGCAAGAAGATTTCTACACTTCCGGCTGGGAGCCAGTCATTACCAGTTCAGAGCTCTGTCCTTTTGATTCACCACAGCCCCCAGGGTGTTTGCATGGCAGTAGTCACGGCTCATCTGAGACGTCAGGGATTCCTGGTGTTTCCATACTTAGACCACTGGCTCTTAACTGTCACCACCAAGTAGCTACTAATCAAAGCAAGAGACTATACCATCCATCTCTTCTCAAAACTAGGCATTTTAGACATTGTGGATGATGTTTACGTAGAATCTAGTTTGAACCCAGATTCTCTGCCTCCTGCTCCAGCCAAACCAGACAGATACTATAGAGTGCCTGATTCACACAGATTCCTTTATAAAAGTCCTGTTGCTGACCGAGAGTCTATCTCCCAGGGTCCCAAAGGGGCTAAGGCTTCTATGGCAAAAAATCCTGTACCCTCTGAAAGGGACTCCAGAGCACTAGACAGGTGGGGGAAAAAGGTTTACACCTCAGCCACTCTAGCTATGAGAGCACTAAATTGCCACTTTCACATGCTAAAATATCAGCAATTTCTCATGTTTCAGCTAAAACAAAAAATGAGCACACTCCCTCAACAGTCTGAATTGAAAGAAATGCAGGATCTGTTGCATGCAGCTGAACAGGTGGGCAAACATACTTTACAATGTGGTTTTGATTCTTTGGAGGCTTCCTGCAGAGCAGCTGTCACTGGGTCTGTTATACGTAGACATGCTTGGTTAAAGGAATAAACTCTGCCCGATCATGTTAAAGCAAAGCTTCTAGATGCTCCCTTATAGCAGGATGTTCTATTTGGAGTTAAGGCAGAAGAAGTCTTAAAGAAAATGGAGGATAAGGAAAAATCTATGCAGACAGTCAAAGGTTTTCTACAGGTACAGCCCCCTCGCTTCAGCAGAAATTGGCCAACTAAAATTGGTCCTTTCCAGCTACTGACAGACCACAGAGGGGTAAATACAAACGTCCAAGAGGCAGAGGACAACCACAAGCCCAATACAAACCTCGACAATGGGGCACTGCAACACAGAACACAGAAGGGAGGAGAAGACAGGCCCCAATCAACCAGAAGGCAAACTCAATGACTTGCACCTCATCTGGCCAAGCAACAGTCTCTTGGAAGCTCCCTTGGGAGGAAAACTCGCACTTTTTTCAGACAACTGGCACATTGTCACAAAGGACAAATGGGTCCTAGACATAATTTCACGAGGATACAGATTCCATTTCCACACCTTGCCAATGAAAAGAGGAATGCCAAACCTGCCACAAAATCAATGGGCAGAGGCATAAAAACAAATTACAGCTCTCATGGATATGAGAGCCATTCAACTGGTACCTACACGAGAGCAAGGCCAAGGATTTTACTCAAGACTTTGTAGTCCCCAGAAAGGACAATGCCTGGAGACCAATTCTGGACCTTTCAATTCTAAACACCTTCTTACAAGTACCCAAATTCAAGATGCTAACACTACAGCAGCTTCTTCCCATGTTGGGCAAGAAAGCATGGCTAGTAACGTTGGACCTCAAGGAGGCATACCTGCATGTCCCTATCAGACAAAGTTGCAGAAGATACCTCCGTTTCATTGCAGGTTCAACCCATTATCAATTCTCTGCACTGCCCTTTGGCTTATCTATTGCGCCCAGGGTCTCCACAAAATGCCTGGCACCAGTAATTGCATACTGCAGACAAAGAGGAATTCAAATATACCCATATCTGGACGACTGCCTCATTCAAGCAGAAAGCAAGGACATCCTCTTACAACATCTGGCTTTTGTAAAACATCTTCTAAGTTGCCTGGGGTACACAGTAAATGAAAAGAAATCAAAACTAGTACCCTCACAAAATATGACATTCCTGGGTGCCAGCTTGAATACAATGGCCCAGAAGGTTTATCTGATGCCAGACAAACAACTACAACTAACTCAATATTTCAAAACAATGGCAATAAAGACCCTACTCCCTGCAAGAAAAATTCTGCAGGCCTTGGGCTTCATGGCATCTTGCATACTACCAATACCATTTGCAAAGCTGCATATGAGGAAATTACAGTGATACCTAAAAAGTGTATGGTCTCAACACAGCCACAGCTTGGACACAATGATATCTCTCATTCCGTGCCTACAACAGGAGTTTCTATGGTGGTCACAGGCATGTCACCTCAACAAGGGTCAGCCTTTCGCCTTGCCCCCAGCCAGGCAAACTATGACATCAGATGCATCGGACTACGCCTGGGGGGCACACATGGCAGGAAAGTGCGTTCAAAGCGTATGGACTGCAGATCAAAGAAATCTGCACATCAATCAAAAAGAGATGCTAGCTGTACAGAATGCTCTGACAGCCTTCAAGAACCTATTACATCCAGGACAACTTACAATAAGGACGGACAACACCACAGTAATGTGGCACATAAACAAACAAGGAGGTACACACTCCTACCCCCTATGCAGACAAGCAATGACCTTGTGGAACACAGCACTGGCTTACCAAGTTCAGTTACAAGCTCAATTCCTGCCAGGAAAAAAGAACACATTGCCAGACGACCTCAGCAGAAACATCATGGATCCCCACGAGTGGAAGCTGGATCCGCAAGTATTTGCAATGATCACTCAGAAATGGGGCCTTCCAGGCATTGACCTGTTTGCCAACCCCCAAAACTATCAGCTAACAAAATTTTGTACAAGGACACGTCACCATCAAGCTTGGAAAGTGGACGCACTCTCATTCAGTTGGAAAAACCTGGCAGTATATGCCTCCCCTCCATTGCCTCTCCTCACAAAGGTGCTACTGAAAATCAGAAAGGAGAGACCACGACTGATACTCATAGCCCCAGACTGGCCACGCCAGCACTGGTACCCACTATTAAGGAATATGGCCCAAGGCCCACCTTGGATTTTGCCACAAATTGCTCATTTGCTCACACAGCAAAACAATCAGATTCTACACAGCCAGCTCAAAACCTCAAATCTGGCTGCATGGCAAATCAACTAAGCATCCAGCCAGCTCTCCTTTCACAAGCAGTTATGGAGGTTCTTCTGGAAGCTAGGAAGCCCAGCACCAGGAAGGCCTACTCGGACAAATGGAAAAGATTTTGTGCCTGGAACCAAGCTAAAGGCCAAAACACACTTCAGCCTCACATGCTCAGATTCTACAGTATTTAACTTGAGATGTTGCACAAAGGACTTTCTTTTTCTTCCATTAAAATCCATGCATCAGCTATTTCAGCCCACTACAGCACGGATACACCCTTATTTTCACATCCACTTCTAAGGTAGTTCCTCAGAGGGGCAAAAAACATTAGACCCCCCAAGAGAGCACCTACACCAACATGGGACCTCAATTTTGTTCTGGAAAAACTTACGCTACCTCCCTTTGAACCAGCTTTCCCTGCAGATCTACAGTTTCTATCATGGAAGACTGCCCTGCTGCTAGCAATAACTTCAGCTAGAAGAGTCTCAGAGCTGCAAGCACTAATGGCAGTGGAAACTTTCCTCATTTTTCATCAAGACAGAGGGTTCTCTACGTACTAATCCTTCCTTCATGCCTAAGGTGGTTTCCAGTGTGGCTTTAAATCAAACCATCCACTTACCCACCTTTTTCCCAAATCCTCAGAACAAAGGAGAAAGACTCCTGCATTCCTTGGACATTCACAGGCAACTTCGTTACTACTTGGATAAAATTAAGGTTTTCAGAAAATCTGACCAGCTCTTTGTATCCTATGCTACAGCTTCACAAGGGAAGGCTATATCAAAACAAACCATTTCCAAATGGATAGGACATTGCATTCGTTTTTGCTATACCCATCATGGAAAATCAGTTCCTGCTACCATTAGGCCCCACTCTACCAGGGCAACAGCTACATCTACAGCCTTCCTCAGGGGGGGGGGGGTTCCAACCAAGGAGATTTTGGAAGCTGCAACTTGGAGTTACGTACACACCTTTACCAAACACTACCACTTTACTCTAAGACTAGAGCTGACTTCGCCACTGCAGTTCTGCAGGGCCTTCTAGCCTCCTCTAACCCTCTATGAATCCTCCACCAATCCTTAGCTTTAGGATTCTACCCAAGTGTGATGACTGCAGCAGGGTAACACAATAAACATAGTACAGTTTTGTACCTACCATAAATGTAGATGTTCGAGTGTACACCCTGCTGCAGTCCAGATTACCCCCCCTCCATCCCCTCTGATCTAACTGACTAAATCTCTACAAAACCTTCCTGATATATTTGCTTATAGCTAGAGGGATTTTGTGTTTGTGGTAAAACTTCATAAATTGGTACTAATTACTGACCACCTTTTTGGGGGCACCTGACATCTGGGGCAGGAAAAAATGAAGAAAATGGCGTTGAATGCATTATATATACCCCTGGCGCACTGACGTCAGGGAAGAAGTGACATCAACTGACGCCGGACCAAGACTTTGGAATTCCGGCCGACTGCGGGACCGCCTGACGACAGGATAACCCAAGTGTGATGACTGCAGCAGGGTGTACACTCGAACATCTACATTTATGGTAGGTACAAAACTGTACTTTTTTCTTCCCTTATCCTAAAGGTCAAAAGAGTGGAAAAATGTGGTGCCGTAAGTCCAAAGGATCCTTCTCTGACTCTCATGGTGATTCTTCCCCCAGGGGCAGAGGGGGAAATAACGGAAGACACCGTCCACGTGGCAGAGGGGGTCCGCATAACTAGGGCAACAGAGATACATTCTCTGGTAGGCCTTTCCAGCGTTCATGAAAGGAGGCCTGCCTGTGCACCTCTGGAGGCAGTAGGGGGGAGACTATCACTGTACCCACAAGCCTGGCTAAATTTTACTCGCAACAAATGGGTACAGTCCATTATATCCAGGGGTTACAACATTCCTTTTCACTGTCCACCTCATCCATCAAAGTTTATCCCAGACAGTCCACCCGGTCAAAGGGATCAAGCAACACTAGAAATTCAAACGTTGCTAGAAAAAAAGAGTCATCCAAGAAGTCCCTGCAGACCAACTAGGATCCAGAATTTACTCAAGGTTCTTTTTAGCTCCAAAAAAGACAGGAGACTGGAGACCCATACTGGATCTCAGCAGACTAAACAAGTCAGTGAAAAAGTCAAAGTTCCGGATGGTAACACTGCAGTCTATACTCCCGTTTCTGGGAAAAGACAATAGGATGTGCTCGTTAGATCTTCAGGATGCATACTACCACATAAAGATGGACAGGCGCGCAAGAAGATTTCTACACTTCCGGCTGGGAGCCAGTCATTACCAGTTCAGAGCTCTGTCCTTTGGATTCACCACAGCCCCCAGGGTGTTTACCAAATGCATGGCAGTAGTCACGGCTCATCTGAGACATCAGGGATTCCAGGTGTTTCCATACTTAGACGACTGGCTCTTAACTGCCACCACCAAGTAGCTACTAATCAAAGCAAGAGACTATACCATCCAGCTCTTCTCAAAACTAGGCATTACTATAAATGCAGAAAAATCTGCCTTGTTGCCATCGCAGCATATTACCTTTATTGGTACAGATTTAAATACAAATGACATGTTGGCGAAACTTCCTCAAGAAAGGATCCAAGCGTTACGCAGTCAAGTGCTTACCTTACTCAACAACAAAAAAGTACAGGCAAGATTTGCCTTCAAAGTCCTAAGCTCTGTGGCAACCGCAATAACGCTACTTCCCCTGGCACGACTTCACATGCGAATATTGCAGTGGCTACTCTTCGCTCAGTGGTCCATACAGGAGTTACCCATGTCTCACGAGATCCTCATAACACACTCCTGCAAGAAGGACCTACTTTGATGGGTTCAGCCCACTCAGGTAACAATGGGCAGACCATTTGTACTTCCCCAACCTGTCGCTACAGTAACCACGGACCCGTCACAGATGGGAGGGGGTGTTAAATGGGACAGACGGTCCAAGGGGTTTGGAAAGATCACGAGTACCATTTGCACATCAGTGTCCTAAAGATGAGGGTGGTACTTCTGGAGTTGCAAGCATTCAGAACTCTCTTCCCACAGGGACTATTGCAATTCAGACAGACAATATGTTGGTGGTATCGTACATCAACAAACAGGGGGGAACCAGATCCTACGACCTATGTCAAGAGGCCCATAGAGTTTGGCAATGGGAGATATCTTCTCAGTGCTTTCTGACAGCAGTGCACATCCCAGGGAAATCCAACGTTATAGCAGGCAGGTTAAGCAGAGCGATTCTCATGCCTTATGAGTGGTCCCTCAATCAGGAAGTTGCAAATCGAATTTTTTGCAAATGGGGCCAGCCTTGCTGCGGCCTTTTTGCCACTCCCTTCAATACCAAATGCAGCAACTACTTTGCCCTAATCTCCCCTCTGGGAGAGTCACCGAGGGATGCACTTGTTCATGATTGGCCCCTGGGCTTCTTTATGCCTTTCCCCCTTTTCCCTTGATTCCAAAGGTTATCCAGAAAGCAAAGTTGTTGAGTCGCAGGTTAATTCTCATTGTGCCATACTGCCCTCGTCAGACTTGGTTCCCCTTTCTTTGGCCCCACCTTCAGGAGGACCCATGGATCCTGGACCCACTGCTGGATCTTCTAATGCATCTGTCAGGAACGCTCAACCCTCCACTCCACAGCCACAAGCTGACAGCTTGGCTACTTCATTTCCGATCGTAGCCAGGTTTCCGGAATTATCTCCTGCAGTTCGTCACATTCTAGTCTCCTCGCACAAGCAGATGACTAGGAAACTTTATGCAAGCAAATGGAAGAGGTTCTCTTATTGGGCTAACAAAAAACATATAGATCCCTTTACAGCAGCTACACCTGCAATTCTGGAATTTCTGACACAAACCTTTAATCAAGGAGCAGCGGCAGCCACTATTCGAGTTCAATTAGCTGCTATTTCTAATTATCATGTGGGAGACTTCGGATCTAATGTAATGTCCCATAGACTATGCAAAGCTTTCTTCAAGGGTACTTTTCTTTTAAGACCACCCTTCAGAGAATCTCCTCTTCCTTGGGACCTCAATCTAGTATTATCATCTTTGATCCTGCCTCCTTTCAAACCAGCATCATCTTGTTCATTAAAATTTTTATTTTGGAAAGCACTCTTCCTGATAGCAATTACTTCAGCCAGGAGAGTATCAGAGTTGCAAGCCTTGTTTACCTGTCCACCCTATTTGATCTTCCACAAAGATAGTCTCCCTCAGAACAAAACCTTCCTTCTTACTGAAAGTTTATTCTCAAGCAAATTTAAACCAAAATCTAGAATTACCAGTGTTTTTTTTCCTAACTATGGCAAATAGGCAGAGTATAAAACTCCACCAACTGGATGTGCATAGACAGTTGCGTTTTGGCTTGCATAGGACCAAAGAATTCAGAAAGTCAGACCAATTGTTTGTCTACTATTCAGAAAATAAAAAAAGGTTTGACAATCTCAAAAGTTACCTTGTCCAAATGGCTTACTGAGGCCATCACCTATGTCTGTGATTCCCACAATAAAGAGCCGCCAGGAAAAGTTAAAGGGCATTCATCTAGAGCGGTATCTACCTCTATTGCCTTTCAATCCAGACTTCCATTGGATTCAATTTGTGCTGCCGCTACGTGGGTTAACCCTCATACCTTTATTACTCATTACAAAGTAGATGTGGCCTCACAGAACAGGGCATCCTTTGGTTCCACTGTCCTGAAGAGTTTATTCCCTTGGGCCCTGAAGAGTTTATTCCCTTGAGCTACCCAAGAAAAAGGTGCTGGGGACTCTGTCCCAGCCAGCAAGAATGTAGTCGAGATGGGACAACATAAGCTAAAGAAGTTATGTACTCACCATAATGTTCCATGTTTGTTGCCCAGTATCTCAACTTCAGTCTTGCTTCCCTTCCAGCCATCCCCCTCCTGGAGGATCTGGAGGGAATTACTCAAAAATTGGCAGATAAGGTCTGATTCCCTTCTTGCCTTTTGTTGTTAACTTTATGACAATATGTTTCATATGTTATCTTTTTGGATATTGAATATATCATAGGAACCTTTCTCCCTTAAATGAGATTTGGGGAACAGCCGCTAAGCACCATGGGATAGGGCTTAGTCTCGAGCCACTAGAAGCTCTCGAACTTTGGTATACGGCCGGGTCAGAGCTGAGTTTTGGCTCCGAACCCAACCAGCAAGACTGAAGGCGAGATACTGGACAACAAACGTGGAAAGTTATGGTGAGTACATAACTTCTTTTTTCTCTTTTAGGGCCCTAATCACATCTTCAGTGCTACAAATTAAATTCCAGCCATGACTTAGAAATAAAATGCTCCTGGAAACCTGTTACTTCTTCCATAACAATTAAGGCCCATAACTTCAGAGTTGGGGAGAATGTAGATGCACTCTAGGATAAGTCCCTTTCCTTAGCAGTATCCTCTCACTGCAGCAGATATTCAGTTACTGCTTTTCCTCTTCTGTAATTGGAGCATATCTTATCAGTAGAATAGCAGTCCTTTTCTTTGTCCCTGATATTCTTGCCAAATATCTAAACCAAAATTCCTCTTTTATCAAACTCGCATGGTTCATTTCTATCCTAATGTGTTACCCTGCAGCATGGCATGTTGCACCCTTCATTTCTTAATATACTTCAGTATCTTTTTTTATATATATGCATCTAAGGCTATTTACAGTCCACATTAAATATGACAAACAGCCCTTCTGTTGTTTTAAAGTTACAGTTAGTTATGAAGAGCTTCTACTAGTTATACATACTTCGTAACACTTGACTTGCATGGCTTTTACTTAGTTCAGTATCATGCATTTGCTTGAGTTCATGTTACATCTTTTCAAACTGTTCAGTTCATTATACCCTTTCCCATATCCCTTAAAAACAGAATAAACAAGCCAGATACAATTGAAAATAATAACAACTCAGAACCTTGAACTTCAGTATAGTGGCATCTCTGCATTGGCACCACCCTAAAATTTAAGGCATTAATGCTAAGACTTGTTTTGCCAGAGCTTGCATGCAAACTCATTACTACCTGTATAAATTGTGTAGAAAAACATTCTACTTATATTTATTTTATTTTACATTTGTTGACCGGGCTAGTCTAGCTGGATATATGTCCATTTTCAGTAGAGGCCTGGGGAGAAAAGCTCCACACATTTCAAATAAAGTTCACATCTACAGAAATACATATTTAGAATGCAAATACATTTTCTGTAAAGAAAAGAGAATAATATGAGGTTGCAAATTTATAAAGTACATATAAAGAAGGCTACACATATTTGACTAGACTTAGTATAATTAAATGAAGTTACATTTAATTGTTGATAAAGAATAATAGCTAAGAAAAGAAAATATAGTATAGATGTAGATAAGAAAGGAAGATAAAGGAAAGTGAAATGGAGAAGCAGTTAAGTAACACATCTAGAAGTAATATGTGACATTTTTTAGAGAATCAAGTAGTAAGAAAGACTATGATAGAGAGGAAGCATAGTAGTTGTTAAGATGAAATAGTTTCAGAGATGACAAGGTAGGTTCTTTAAAACAACAGAAGGGCTGTTTGTCAAATTTAATGTCACTTAAAATGAACTCTTTGAAAAAAGTCACTGACTAACCCTATGAAAAAATAGTTTTATGACTTAATACTTGGCACTTTCTAAACTAAAGTTGCTGGGGAGATATTCAGTTTCAACACTGTTTCCATCTGTATTTATGTTCCTTTTTTAAAACTGCTTGCCTTTATTGCCTTTCCAATCGATAAACTGTTGGCAGTAACAGTTCCACTGAAAAGGTCAGAGAGTGCTGTCTCTGAGCATCTTCTTATCTTGTGTGCATGTGTTCATATGTTGGTAATTTCCTCTAAGGTAAGCCATACACCTGCACTTTGCTAAGGCATCTTATGGAAAATCCCGTCTGTTTTCACTGTTTAACAAGATTGTTTTACAGCAATGAAGAAAAGTGTTACCCTTGACTAAAAGATCTGCATTATTTTGATCCGTTCTTTCAACATACCTTGTGCTTATCACCGTTGTTTAACCTTACACTTCTAGTTCTAGGTTTTCTGTGTCATTCTGCAAAGTACGAATGTACTTACTGGCTTGGTTAATAAAGTCAGAGGATAACACTCAAGAAAACAGTTGTTTATCCATGCACACTGTACATTACTGTGCTTATGATTGTACCTGTTTCATTTAGAAACATGCTAACTGCTGTTCTGTTGCATTTTACAATAATGTTAAAGCATTAGCACAGAATATATAAGTGAAAAATATATATTACTTGTATTTATTTTCCCCTCATGCCATATACAAGTCTCTCATTTGCATGAAGCTGAGGTGGTTACTGATGCCTTGTATACACACAGTTACCAGAAGTTGAAATTTCCATATAAAAATCACCTCAAAACTTTACCTCAGTCCCACGTTACTCACAGGGCAATTACTTTGCGCAGTGAGCAGCATTTACTCATTTAGTTAGGACTGTTTAGGTGTACCTTGCCTTATTATAGCACCCAGGACTATTGCTGCTTAGAGAGCATCTGGTTTGGGTGCTGGGCAGCACAGCTGCCTAGATTAGCAGCAGATTACATCAAGTAAGCTCTCTTTTCTCATCCAATTACAAACACCCTCCACTCCTATCCCTTGCAAGTACACATTATGACCTTCAACCATGAATGGGTACTTTCCTGCAATCTCTGCAACCAGCATGGTGGACATGGACATCCTGAAGCAATGTAATAATTGCCTTATGTACACTGACAACCACTTAATTTTCAAATTGACAAATACAGTATGTGAGAGATGTAATTACGCATTGAGACTGGAGGCTAGACTCTCATGTACAGACACAAAAAGCAACAAAC
The DNA here is from genome assembly GCF_019279795.1 of Protopterus annectens. Classification (NCBI taxonomy): domain Eukaryota; kingdom Metazoa; phylum Chordata; order Ceratodontiformes; family Protopteridae; genus Protopterus; species Protopterus annectens. Next base: position 547,396,304 of record NC_056727.1, read on the forward strand.
AGGTTAGAGACTCACACACATCATTCACCGCATCCACAAAGGACCACAGCTACACAGACCCACATATGTGGTGGTGCTCACATGTAACTTACCCAAACCTCAAAGGCCTGTCAGGTGCATTCCTTCGGAACTCCACATGCACACAAGACAGTTCCCATCGCAGCACATAAAGCTGCATCTCATTGTGTCTCGCCTACCAAACCCATAAGGCAAAACACTTCGCATCCCAATATTCTGGTCATAGGAGCCTCCATTTTGATGCACACTGATGTCCTTCTTACCAGGCTAGATAAGGAGCAGGTTACAATTAGTTGCCTTTCAAGGACCAGGATCTGTTAGACCACATTGGGTCACTTGATCTTGGTATCTAAACTTAGCGACTCAAACAGAACATGCAGAGAAAGGCGTACATGTCTCAGAGATTTCCCCTACTGTGGAGCAAGCTTCCTATTCATGTTAAGCAGAGCCCTTCTTTGGCCTGCTTCAGACTGTGTTTGGATCAAGGGATGGGCAGTCACAAATTCACACCTGGAGTAGCGCCTGTGTCCTGTATGGACACTAGCAGTCTGTAAGATACTCAAGGCATAGGAATGAATCCATGCTATCCTTTTGCACCTAAGGAGCCATATATTATGTAAAATTGCTTTGTACTGGCTAGACTTGCAAGAGCTTTTAAGGTGTCAGCCTAGTAATCTCCGATAACTTATGAACCTATTATGATTTTACCCGTTTCATTTAGAAACATGCTGTTTGCTTTTTTTTTGCATTTTACTGTAATGTTAAAACATTAGCACAGAATATATACATGAAAAGAGTATTTTGCTTGCATTCATTTTCCCCTCCATTTCACACATTTTAAAATAAGCAGTACATAGTGAAGATGATATTTTTCATTTCCTCACTATTTACAGAGTTCATGTTGTTAGGCTTTTGCACAATCCTCACCCTCTTACCATACCAGCTTCTTGTTCATATCCCAGCTTCTCTTGACTGGCAGAAAACAAGAGTCATGTTTTTAAGCTTTCTACCTAATTTGAGTAGATCATAATAGCACTAATGTTTTCCATTTCTCCCACTGTTCAGTAAATCACTTAAGTTGGTCGTCCTGTTACTCACCTTCTTTTAGTACCAGTATCTGGTTTGAATGCTGGCTTCTCTAAAGTCTTCTCTGTTCCTCAAGGATTTTTTGTTTGAAATAAGGAAAAACAGTTTACTGGCACATTCTGTCTTGAACTTCTCTTACTTGTGTTCAGAAAATAGAATCACCTTCTCCTTGTTGACTGTAGCTCTGTTGACAATTTTATTTTCTCCAAAGTCAGATCTGTCTCCATATACATTTTCAACTAACCTGGAAAAAACATTCTAAAGACTACAGGAGACTAAGAGCTGGATTCCGTAAAGTTTGTGGAGTCTGACACATTATGCCGATATCAGCGGCAAAGTTGTGGATAGCTATGTAATTTGTAAATGCGCCACAGTGAACTTAGAATATTTGAGTTCCCAGTTGGGTATCTCTGTAGTAACAGCCCACTGTGTATCAGTCAGAGGTACTCCATAAGTAATGAAAAATTGCTGTCAAAGCATGATGTACATTAACAAAGTTACGGAAAGAATCTCAGACTCTAAGCAGCCTGACATTCATAAATGCACATCTGTAACAGCATATCTGTGCAACTCCATTGTTATGAAAATATGCTAGCTGTCACTTAGGGATTCCAGTGGATTTGTAAATTTTTTAATAAAGAAATTAATAAAGGTGAAGAGCAGTCATGGCTACATTGCCACAGCTTATATTAGCTAACAGTGGGTGAGGGACATGAGTGGGGACTAGAGGTAATGCACACACCCAGAAAATTGGGAGATAGAATAGCAAACATGGGGTATGGGTGAAGAAGAGACGCACACAAGAGGTATGCTAGAGTAGGAAAATCAGAGGGAAAGTCAGAGGGTCATGGGCTTTTTTTTTGATGGGAATAGCCCCCCCCCTCCTTTTTTTTAAAGAATAGAAGGAAAGGTAAAGCTAGGGAAAGAGGAGAAGACCATCACAGCAAGTATACCTGTAGAATAAGTATCACAACACATGACAGACAAAGGTTGGAAAAAAACAGTAAGGACAGGTAAGTTGCACATACTACACACTGCAAAACACAGGCAGTGGAAGGTTGTCGAGCAGAGTGGGGATGCATATAAGAAATGGTGAAATGCAGAAAAACATGTTTACCTATGTACTGTCACATTATGACATGGTGTATACTGTATGTCAGTCATACATGCATGTGTATAACCAATGGTAGATGTGTGTTGTAGGGTAATAAAAAAGGCTTACAGTACACATTGGATAAATAAACTCCGATCCAAGTAGTCTGTCAGCAGTGCAAGTGTAAGCCAAGCAACATCCCAAATGAGCAAATGCACATCTTGGAGTGCTAGATCATTCTACCAGAGTACAGAAAAGAACCACCAATCATGCACATGAAAAGCAAACAACCAAGCACAGTGCCAAACAACAATACTGGATCAAAGCAACAAACTAGCTGCTACCCACCTAAGTAAGCATACACAACCAAACAAACGTGTAATGGAATCCATATGTCACAAATGTATGTCATGCTAAAGGCAAAACACAAGTATAGATGTATTTGTATGACCGTCGGTGGCCTAACCGGAACTTACATGAAAGCAATGTCAGTACACACACACACACATACACACACATACACACACACACACACACACACACACACACACACACACACACACACACCAGTGACATGTAATAATAATATACGGTCACAAATGTGACAGTATACTTTTATAAAAATAAAATGCCAACAATGTATACTGGCTACAATGTAACACACAAGTATAATAAGGACAAGAACTTATTGCAAGCAGTAGCCATTGACTTGTGTGCATATGTTCTGCATCTGTATAGTGGCTGTAGAACTGGCACACATTGTCCTTGTAAGCAAACTAATACTTGACAATAGATAGTAATAACTCAACAAAGGCAAACATATCTGCAAGATATATTACAATACCTACTAAAGTGGAAAGGAGGTGAACAGCATGGGCCCATGTCCAGGAAGACAGCGGTAAAGCAGGACAACAAGGTAAGGTTACACATTACAGATGCATGCATACACCCCTTAGGGTGCTGTTGAAGCCAACCCAAAATACATTTAAGCAAATGGCAAATGTATGTCACATGGGCAGACTGCATTGCTGGCATAAACAAAAATGGGCATGTATGAGTCACACGTGCACACTATTGTGCAGTCATGTAACATCAACAGGCATAGGTAAGCAAGCTAAGAATTTAAATCACATACACATATACTTGCATGCCATTGTGGAATAAACACCTGCAGTTATATGTCACTGAGCAGAGGACAGTCCTGTGAGCAGTATTACAGCACATCAACGTTAAGTCAGTGACTGCTCACATGTCAAAGGTACAGTGGTGTTTCACTGTGAATCAGACTATGTGCAAAGCACACCATTGCTGAAAGGTGTGAATTTATGTGAATAACAAATGGATGAGGAAATGTAGCATAGACCAAAGAAGGCGTACTGCATTGTTACTGAATAAATTATCGTTACCACTGTGGATACATGAATGTTACATTGGTGGTCTGTGCTGTCAGTAAAGGAGAATTGTCCATATGTATGGCATACATTTGAATAACCCAGCATGGCATTAGCATTACCAACACGTCACACATGACATTATGCCAGTGAGACAGCAAATCCAAAACACATGGGCAAGGACATGCCCTTCTGTTGCACATGCGTGGTATGGCTGATTTAAGGACTTGGGCTCCAAACTAGTTATCTTATATAAGGAGGGTTGTGGTCTACACTCTTTGTGGCAAGAGAGGTAGCTTACACCGTTCTGAGCTGGAATTGCTGGTTGAAGGCTTATTGTCTGTTGTTCTATTACTGTCTTAGTTCTTGTTTAAGCACTTGGGCTCTAAACCAGTTATTTTACATTAAGAAGGATTGTGGTCTACACTGTTGTAGGAGGAGAAGGTAGCCTCCACCCTTCTGAGCTGGGAATTGCTGGTGAAGGCTGCCTATTATTCTAAGAGTCTTCGTTCTGGTTTAAGTACTTGGGCTACAGTTTGTGGTCTACACTCTTTGCAGAATAGGATAGCCTATGTCCTTCTGAGCTGAGAATTGCTTCTTGAAGGCTTATTGCATCTGTTATTCTAAAAGTGTCTTAGTTCTTTTAGTCTGTGTAGACACCAATCTCTTACAGTGTAAGTGTCCCTTAAAATACCCTTACTGTCTAGACAGATTTTTTTAAGCTACTGGTGCATCTGGTTTGCACTTAGCTGAGTGTTGTTCATCAAGTTCCTTGTCTTATTGACCTATTCAATATTTAAATTTCCCTCACTCATCCCTAGCAGATCAGTAGTCATGGATATGCACTTCCTGACTCTCTGTGGCCAGTCTAGTTGAGATCGGTATTCTGGTCATTGTAGCAATTGTCTGATATATGCTGACATCCCACTTATTCTTAGTAAAATAGGTAATGTATGTGGGAAGTGTAAATACACTTTAATGCTGGAGGCCAAGCTCTCTTATACGACCAAAACTAATTGTGTAGAGATTGTCAGTGGCACTTGCACCATGCTTACTGCACAGGGTAAAGACCCTACACATAAAAGTACATCTGGTGTTGTTGATCTTCATCATTTCATGAAGGATGAGTTTCAGTTCCATCATCGAAACCAACTCAGCTGATGTCCAAGCTTGCGCCACCCAAAAACTCTTGAGCTAAGATTACCCATAGTGCCATCACCCTGTCTCCTCAGATCTCGTTTGCCAAGTAGACTTCAAGACCAGTCAGGCCTGCTCTCAAGTTAAGTGTTTTCATTTTGTTTAAAATATTTGACTTTAAAGCTAAATTCCTAGCCCTTTTAGCTTAGTGTTTTATTGCCTTTTCCTTTGTGTGAGTGAACTTTCCCCCTTTTTACCGCTGGTATTTCTGCGTACCATCATTGGAACAGGCCCCTCCCTTATACCCTTTGGTACTCTCTCTCCATCACTGGTATCCTCCCCTTCCTTCTTACCAGGGGCGGCTCATTGCATCGGACTGCAGCCCCCCAGCTGTGTGAAGAAAAAGAAAAGACAACTTCCACAATAAACCATTTTTAAATAAAAAAAAAAAACTGGCTGACTTGCTGTAAAAAATTAGTCCGACTGACTCGCAAAATCCCAGAACTTCTGTGCGGTAACCGCACAGTAAAGTGGAAGGGGGCGGACTGCCACGTCCGCAGTCACGTACATGATGTGAATGGCAGGAAGACTACTGATTGTTTCTTGCTCTCTTTCTGAACAAGAGAGCGAGAAACAATCAGTATAAGCAGGCAGTGCAAGACAGTTACTTTTTGTTTTGGTTACTTGCAGTTGCTGCTAGCGCTACCGTACGGTGTATCTGAGTTTGGATTGCTTGTAAACAGCTTTCTTTAGGCGCTTGATTTGCTAGTAAGGAAGGAGAAAGATTTCTGGATTCATGAATCCTAGGCTACTTAAAAAAAAAAAAAAAAAAAAAAAAAAAAAGCCTTTACTTAATCTGTTTGTGATGGTGGGGAAACTGACGGTCTCAAACCCTTAATCACTGAGTCATCATCATCATTCGTCAGTTGTTTTTTTGAGGTAAGTGTGTAACTGAACTTGAAGTCAACATGCCTCTGTTTGTTATCAAGTCATGATATTTTCCTTATGAGAGGTCTGGGTGGCATTGGCAGAGCTCCTTTTGTAACTAGATTATATGTAGAGCTCTGTATTATTTAGTATATGTATCAAGCTTAATTGTGTTACTACTTTGCACTTTTAGCATATAATTATATGCATGTGTGTTACTTTCTACTCCCTAACTGTGTGCTTAAGGCACATATTTTTAAAGAAGAGAGAGTCTGGCAAGGCCTTGAATATAAGACAGAGATTAGAGACAGCTCATTTAGTGTGCCAGAGTGTCTGTGTTGTTAATCCACTTATATTTTTTTATAAAAAATGTTGTTACCTCTCAAGGTGAGTTGAGGTATTGAGTTAGGATGCCACATAATGCTGCACAGTGTTAAAAGGCAGGTAAGGGAAGAGAGGTCTAAAAAAGGAAAGTTATGTTTTCCGTTATGGCTTGGTATACATGTTTGTAAAGTATAAGCTAGTCCAAAGGCTTTTTTTATAAGTGGCATAACATTCCAGCTAATGGGTACACTATCAGTTAGTAGTGTTTACAGATTTCTTTTTAGGGAATTACTTTCAATGATGGAATTGCAAGGGATGATGCCCCCCTCAAAAAATACTATGCTGCATCTTTTGACACTGACTGAAAACCTTATTACAGTCAGGACAACAATGGATATTATCTGAAATACACTGTAGAGCCGTGGAATCTGATACTATAGATGCTATCTAACTTGCAATCATTTGGGCAATTTATTAATCAGAAATGTTTGCCTATCTGGGCGTTAGGGAACACAAAGTTACAAAAAGCAGGGGCAAATGCTGGCTCTCACAGGATGTCAGTAGTCATAGTCTGATTCAGAGTGTATGCATCTTACACGCCCTTACAGACCTCTGCTATTCAACCAGTTGCTCATCCACTTCATTATGTGGCCAGTAACATTAATGTTCCCATGTTTCTGTGTTCCAGTTCCTTACTTCTTCTGTGGGTAATTATATCAGATATTTTGAACAAATCATGATGGGCTCTATACAGTCTGCTCCTTGACCATGACTGTTTTGAAGTTTTAAAACAATGAGACAAGTTTCAATGGACATTAACAAATAAGCACCTATCCAGGCATGTCTAAGAATCAGCCCCTGGTGTTTTCTCCTGTCTACCCGATGAATCTGGGCATCTTGGGGCAATGCAGTAATTGCCTCATGTACACAGACAACCCTCTCCTCCTACCACCCAACACTACAACCTGTGAGAGATGCACTTATATAGCCAAACTGGAAGCAAAGCTCTCTTCACCCAAGACTGGACTAGACAGTCAAGAGGAGAAGGTAAGCACTTGCACCACACCACACTCAGCACATAGTCCCTCAAAACCTACACCACCAAAACACACACATAGAAACACAAAACACACACCTACATTCGTGGAGGCTCTCTGTAAAAACCTGCCCAAGCAACAGGGACCTTCAAAGCAGAAACACAAGCAACCTCCACCCCCCCAACACAACCCAAATGACATATAGCCCACAAACTCAGTGTGCCATTCAACCACAGCCCATAAGGCATAACAACGTACCCAACACTCTAGTCATAGGTGACTCTATAGTCAGGTACACTGATGTTAAACTCACCAGGCTAAACAAGGAGAAAGTTACTGTCAGCTGCCTGTCAGGTGCCAGGAATCCGCCACATAACGCGTGCACTCAGGTCACTCCACAACAAGTACAAATATGACTCTGTCATTGTCCATGTTGGTGTGAATGACCTGAGACGTACCTCCTTGGACTACATGAAAAGGGACATGGAGGAGCTGTCCGATCTTGTAGCCCAGGCAGGTATGACCCTAGCCCTGAGTAGCATCCTGCCATCACCCAGAATGATACCACAGTACAAGGACAAAATGATTGACTTCAACAATTGGCTAAGCTTCTGGTGTCATTCTAAGGGGATCCAGTATCTGTCTGCCTGGGATGATATGATCGGCAAGCCATGATGCTTTGCCAGAGATGGCCAGCACCTGTCGCCCCTGGGATTCCGGATACTGGCTAAGGCTCTAGCCACCCCTATAGTGCCTTTTTTAGGCAAGGTTCAAATGACAAATTCACCACCCTAACAGGTACAGGCAAGAAGAATCTGAGGGTATTGCTACTCAATGCTAGAAGTCTAAACCTGAAAATGCACTCTCTCGAGGCACTCCTTAAAATGGAGAACATTGACATCTGTGCAGTGACAGAGACCTGGTTCAAGTCTCCAGAGAGTACCCCTGCATTACCAGGCTATAATTCATACCACACCTTTCGGCCTCCTAACCTGGACCGAAACACTAAAGGCGGAGGCTTGTCCATATTCATTAAGGATATCCACACCTCCAGGCTAGTTGCTCAGCATAATGCATCCGAGATTATCCAAGTGCAACTAACTCTGGGCAAGACCGCAATCCAAATTGTAGCTTGCTACAGATCCCCCACCATGCCCCAGGATTCCCACTCCTCATTTCTTAATACACTGGAAAATATTAGGGTACAACCTAACGCCCTAATAATGGGCGATTTCAACTACCCTACCATTAACTGGGAAAACTACTCATGTACCAACTCTTGTGCTCAACGTTTTCTGGAATTCATAAATTCCAATGCCATGGATCAACTTATCCACACCCCCACCAGGGGCAGCAATATCCTAGACCTGGTTATTACCAACATGGGCAACCGGTGCTCCACACCAGAGGTCAATTCCTCGTTGGTCAGATCCGACCATAAGCTAATCACCCTAGACATCCACATCCCTCCCCCACCCTCATTAGGGAAACCACAGTAAAAAATTTCTCCAAAGCCAACTTCACGCTTCTTAAGACAGAAGTGGCAAACTTCACGACACCCATGCTGACGGACAATAGAGGTATGACTGCTGAATCCTGCACAAATGCACTTTATAAGCACTTACATGAGTGCATGGCGCGTGCAATCCCTAACAGAACCAAGATGCTATCCTCCAAAAAAAGGAAGCCAATCTGGTGGTCCCCTGCCATAAACAAACTCTACAACAGAAGAAACTGTTGCAAAAAAGAGTAAAATCCCATGATTGGAGAAACTCCCTGGTCAGTTTCAGTAAGAAGCTGAGATCCCTCATAAAATCCTCCAAAGCTAGTTATGAAAACAAAATCGCCACTGACTCTAAAGACAACCACAAAGCATTCTATAGCTATGTCAAGAATCTCAATGGTAACACTCAGATCTGCTCTGAGTTACAGCACAATGGCACTAAATATACAGAACCAACGGATATTGACAACATCCTGGCAGATAGGTTCAGTGCTAACTTTACCCCTCTGTCATCCCCTAAAGGGCCCATCTCTATACCAGAAGAATGCAAAGTTCCTGTAATTACGGCTGCACAGGTATAAAACACACTATTCAAAGCCAAGGACACAGCATCCATGGGACCTGACAACATCCCAGGCTGTGTTCTACATGAACTACAGAACGAACTGACACCCCACCTAAGTACCATGTTCAATCATAGCCTTACCTCAGGCTATGTGCCCACTGAATGGCGCACAGCGACAGTTATCCCACTCCACAAAGGGGGAGCCACCACAGACCCCGGAAACTACCGCCCCATTAGCCTAACGAGCCTGGTCTGCAAGGCTATGGAGCGTATCATCATGGAACTTATAAACAATGACACTGGTAATCTCCATACTCAGGACCCCACCCAGTTCGGGTTTTTAAAAGGTAGATCATGTCTCCTAAACCTGATAGACTTCTTTGAAGCAGTCACCAAAGCCATAGATGAGGGTAAAGTGGTTCACACAGCCTATCTAGGTCTCGCCAAGGCTTTTGACACCATCCCCCACTCTGGAATTTCAGATAAACTCACTAAACCACACTGTGAAAGTAGCAGACTCCAAATCCAGCTTCAGACCAGTGACAAGTGGAGTAGCACAGGGTTCAGTCCTGGGTCGTCTCCTGTTTGGTATCTACTTCTTTGAAGTACAGGCCAACACAGAAGGTCTTTGGCTAATGAAGTTCGCAGATGACTGCAAACTAGGAACCATAATCAAAACTCCAAAAGATGTGGACATCCTACAAAAGGGCCTTGCTGAGACAGATGCCTGGTGTCAAAGCCATGGCCTCAAGCGCAATGCCAAAAAGTGCATTGTCATTCCTTTTGGCAAAAACTCAGTACCCATGAACTTACCACATAGGTGGTAGTCTACTTAACACCGAAAGTGTGATGAGACCTTGGGACACAGGTGGAAAGTAGTCTCTCCTTTGATAATCACATCACCACAGTAGTCAGGAAATCCTTCTATGTGGCACACCTCATCACAAAAGGTTTCTCATCCAGGAAAAAAGAGGTCATTGTTCCCCTCTACTCGTCACTCATTAGACCCATTATAGAGTACAATTCCCCTTTTGGTATGTACCTCACAAGACATCTACAACAACTGGAAAGGCCACAGAAATACCTCACAAAGAGGATTACCGGCCTCAAAGAGATGCCCTATGCAGACCGCCTCGAAAAACTGCAGCTTTACTCCGTTGCATATCGCCTACTCAGAGGCGATCTCTGCCTAACACACAAAGCTATGTCAAACCCAGAGCTTTTAGACATGCTCCACTTAACGAAATCCCAATCCCTACGAGCTACATGCTCTAGGGACCTAAACCTCGTCACCACAATAAACAGAACATGCTGGAGGGATAGATTCCTGTCCCAGAGACTTCCCATACTCTGGAACAAACTACCTATCTATATCAAACAATGCTCCTCATTAGCACTGTTCAAGAAAAATCTTGATGATTGGATGGGAAATAGGAAATTCACCCTGGGGATCACTTCTGTGGCTCTGCTCGACAGTGGCACAGGAAAATAATTTTCTTGGGTGGCGAAAGCCAGGGTACCTTTGGCTAGGCTTATATAGGCCCTAGGGCCAATAGCCTAGTACCTACCTATGATCTGGGGTCTAGCTGGGATAAACCTTTGTGGATATGAACAACAGATGTCAGAGTTCTGAGACATACTTTGGAGGAGTTTGATTAAGATTATTTAATGGGAACATAATAAACATAGGTTCCATCAGTTGTTGACTACAAATTTTGTCCAGTACTACAGAGCCAATATTCTTGATTTGATTTAATGATGACCCAACCATATTTATGGAGATGAGTGACAGAACCCTCAATGGAAACATTTGACTTCTGCTTGTAAGATTGTATAATATTATTAACTGTCTCAGGATTTATCAGGTGGGCAATTTACTTCTACTTACTGTTGATGTTCTGTTTTAGTGACTGTATGTCTTAAAAATTATAGCAATGCCAGAATGCTGTGTAGTTGTATACGTTTGCTTTTGTTAACCTAATGTGGAAGTAAAGGATAACTTGCTGCTGCCTAAACTAAACATGGAAGTATCACAACTAGAAAATTCCCTTGATATATTTTGTTTTGGTTGCAGATGGCTTACCTTATCTTCCGGTTTCTTTCCACATTATAACTTCACTTCCCTGTTTTCTTTTTGCCCATCTACTACCACATTGCTTTATGTACCTGTTCTCCTATTAACTCCTTCTTTTTGCTACCCGTCCACTAATTCTTCCCCATATCCTGCCTCTTCCTACCCTTTTACAGCTACCCGTCTCCTGCCTCTGTGTTTCCTATTGCTTTATGTTATTTCTGATCTAACTAACCAAAATACTTTCACTTTTATCTCCCTTATATTCCCATAAAGCATCTTCTCCTATAGAACCCATATTTTTTTACCTCAAAGCCCCCCTGAGGGAAACTCCTGCCCTTACCATGAACATCTTAATCACATCACAGTCCCCACCCTTCTAACCTACACTGTTTCCTTTCACCTGACTTATTCTTTTCCTAATTGCATGTATCCTGTTTTTCCTCTTAATCTTCTCCTAGTTTTGCCTGCATAGCTTAATGTTTTAGTGCAGGTATTTTTATTGTGTGTCTTTCTTAGGCTTGAACTTAATTGCACCTTGATGTTCTTCGTGTTTCACTGTTGCAGTCATTACGTTTGGGTAATCTGCTGGCAGGCTGCCCTCAGTCGCCTGAATAACAAAGTCTTGGGTCCTGCGCCGGTTACTGTCTCCAGTTCCATGACGTCAGGGATATAAAACATGCAGCTGACGCCATTTTATTCAGGCTTTCTTGCCACGCGGTGCCCGAAGCAGAAGCAGTTCGCAAGTGCCGGTTGGCCGACTCCAGAAATTTTCACATTCGAGTTTCAGAACCGAAGTCTTCAATCTAAAGCTAAGTACCCCGTTGGGGAAACTTTTTCTTGCTCCTTACCGATGTCAGTAAAAGTTAATAATTGCATTACTTGTGGGAAGCAAATACCTCGTAAGGATTTCCTTTTATACTGTATTCCTTGCCTAGGCCCAGATCATAATGTGCCTTGCTGTCGGTTTTGTGCTAGATTTAACCAACGCACTATAAGGCGTCTGTATAGTTTTGCTTCTAAATATTTTGGATCAAGATTTAATTATCCTGAAATGTCATCTGTTAGCAATCTGACTACCGGAGTTCACAAAAAACGCAAAGAAAAAAGAGACAGACCGTTGAGCTCCAAAACCGATGACGAAGCTTCTCCTAAGCCAGTCGCCGGTTCGCTGATTCTCAGTGAGGCACTTTCGCAGCCCCTGATACCCGCTACTTTTGAGTCGCAGGCCTCTACCAAGACCCATTCGGAGTCCGGTATGCCGTGAGATTCTCAGAGTATTGTACCCACGGATGTCTCTCCCTTGGATGGGTCCGGAGCCGCTGAGCAGGCACCGGCTTCTGAGGGTGTTTTCAGGCCTCAACATTTTTATATAAAACCGACGCCAGCTTCAAAAACAAGGTCAAAAGCATCTTCTATGTCTAAAAAACCGACGCGTGAGCCACGTGCACAGGCCCCTATGCCTAAAAAACAGATGATCAAAATGGCTGAGGACTTAATTACCTTGATCAGGGGTTCCTAACTCCCCCCCCCCCCCGCTAAGAGGCGTAGACAAGGCACTGATTATGAATCTTCAGATCAGGTTTCCATTTCTTCTGATTCCTCTTCTGATCAGGAATTTTCCATTCCACCCTATGAGGATTCTGATCAGGAATTTTCCATTCCACCCTATGAGGATTCTGATGCAGAGGAATCCATCCCATCTGCATCTCCTCTTAAGGATTACTCTTTTGGAGAAACTTTGCATACTTTAAGGGAACATTTTCACTGGGAGAGCCAGGACTTCTCTGAATCAAAAAAGAGGCTTAGGGATTTCCTTCTTCCTCAGCATAGGCCTTTGGCTATACCTCCTGTATTAGACATTGTTGATGTGTTTTCGGAATCAAGCATGGCTCCTGATTCCCTGCCTCCGGCTCCTAGGAAGCCAGACAGATATTACGGGTTCCTGACTCCCACAAATTTCTATTCAAAAATCCTGCTGCTGACCCTGAGACTATTTCACAGGGTCCCAAGGGTGTTAAGGCCTCTACAGCCAAAAATCCTACTCCCTCTGATAGAGATTCCAGGGCGCTGGATAGATGGGAAAAGAAGGTTTATACGTCTGCTACCTTGGCAATCAGAGCCTTAAACTGCGAGTTTCATATGCTTAAATATCAACAGCATGTTATGGGCCTACTGAAACAGAAAATTATGTTGATTTCTGATTGTGTGGTAAATAGAGTTACAAGAATTATTGCATTCAGCAGAACAGGTTGGAAAGCATACTTTGCAATGTGGTTTTGATTCCTTGGAGGCCTCTTGCAGGGCCGCAGTTACTGATTCTGTGATTAGAAGGCATGCCTGGCTCAAGGAGCAAAATCTGCCTGATCATGTTAAAGCTAAATTGTTGGATGCTCCCTTGCAGCATGACACTCTGTTTGGTAATAAGGCAGAAGAGGTTTTAAAGAAAATGGAAGACAAAGCTAAATCTATGCAAACTGTAAAAGATTTCTTGCAAGTGCAGCCACCCAGGTTCAGCAGGCATTGGCCTACTAAAAATTGGTCCTTTCCTGTGTCCAACACAAGGCAAATCCAGGTGCTCAAAAGGCTCCAGATACCAATCAAAGGGTTCTTACAGGTCAAAGCAATGGGGTACCTCCACCTCCAAATCTGAAGGCAACAAAGGACAACCCTACAGTAAGCAGTCTCAATGACTTTCCTCTACCATCACCAAGCACTTATCTTTTGGCAGCCCCCTTGGGGGAAAACCTAACACTTCATGCTCAAAATTGGCAGTTAATTACCCAGGTAAAGTGGGTATGGAACATAGTATCCCAGGGGTACAGATTTCATTTCCATACTTTGCCAATTCCAAACGGATGGCCAGATCTGCCACAAAATCAGTGGGCAGAGGCTCAGAAACAAGTTATGTGTGTTATACTTGTGAACCTCTGCTATCTCTGAAAAAACAAAAAAACAAAAAAAATCTTGCTTTTTTCCCACTTTTCTGAGATTTAAAAAAGTTCAGTTACAGGCTTGCTGTTCTTGAACTGTTTGTAAGTTTCTGTGAGGCCATTTTTTGCTTGGGCTAAAGGGAAGTCTCTCTGTTGATCAGTGGCAGTGAAAAACATTGAGCAGCCTGCCTGCCCCTGTGGGAGTGGTTACTGACTTGAAACTGTAGTTTTATTGGCCATTTTGGGTCAATTCCAAAACTCCTTCATCTTCCTCTCTTAAAACCTGGTTGCCTCATGGTTTTGGCGTCTTTTCAGGCTTGTTGGCTGTTGGTGAAGCACCCACCAAGAGGAGAAACGCTGAGAGAAGAAAGGAGCCACTTTTGAGATTTTAAGTATTTTTCCTCTGTTTATTTGCTAAGTTTTTCTGCATAGCCGCCTATTTTGAGCATTTTCTGGCTTGTTAAACTTGATTTCTGCATTAGTAACTGTATTTAGAGCACAGCCTAGAGCTGTTTACTGAATTTCCTGTTTGCACTTATTTTTAAAATAGTTTTTTTCTCAAAACTTGCATTTTATCTGTCTTTGGCCTAGCACTCTTGTGTGGGGTCATTTACTGCACTGTTATAACTTGTTGATACTTGTGAACCTATGCTATCTCTGAAAAAACAAAAAAAAAAACCAAAAAAAAAATCTTGCTTTTTTCCCACTTTTCTGAGATTTTAAAAAGTTCAGTTACAGGCTTGCTGTTCTTGAACTGTTTTAAGTTTCTGTGAGGCCATTTTTTGCTTGGGCTAAAGAGAAGTCTCTCTGTTGATCAGTGGCAGTGAAAAACATTGAGCAGCCTGCCTGCCCCTGTGGGAGTGGTTACTGACTTGAAACTGTAGTTTTACTGGCCATTTTGGGTCAATTCCAAAACTCCTTCATCTTCCTCTCTTAAAACCCTCTTTTGCGCGTTTTTGTGCATAGCGCAACAGCGGGCAGCGCCGCCTAATTGGGTTTAAACTATTCCTGGCTCCACAAAGTCTGCTCTTCACTTTTTCCCTTAGAACTGCTCTATCTCTCAATTTAAACACCATATTCTCATTCTAAGGCCCTTCACTGGTCCAATTAAGTAATCCTACAAGTTAGCACTATTAAACCATAAGCACTACTTACTCTTATACTCTCTACGATTACCCTGTCCTCTATTGGTCCGTCTTAAATTCAGTTTCCCTACATTACTGTAGCATGTCCAAAGGTCAGTCAGTGGTTTCCTCTCCAATCCAGCTGGTGAATCTGGGAATTTTGAGGCAATGTTACAACTGTCTCATGTACACGGACAACCCTCTCCTCCTCCAAACAGGTTCAGATATATGTGAGAGATGCAACTATTTAGCCAAACTGGTGGCTGAGCTCTCTCATCTCAAAACTGGTGTAACCAGTCAGGAGGAGAAGGTAACCTCACACAACACAATTCCAGTATCACATAGTCCCACCACATCAGCGAACCAAACACATAAATGCACAAAAACATACTCGGAGGCTCTAAATAAAAATCTACCTAAGCAACAGAGACCTCCAAAGCAGACATCCAAGCAAACGCTACCTCAAAACAAAACACACACAACACATAACCCACAAAGTCAGTGTGCCAAGCAGCCACAGCCCTTAAGGCTGACTAACACACCTGATACTCTTGTAATAGGTGACTCTATTGTCAGACACACTGACGTCCTGCTCACCAGGCTGAATAAAGAGAAGGTCACGGTGAGCTGCCCGTCGGGTGCTAGGATCCGCCACATAACGCAAGCACTCAGGTCACTCCAAAGCAAATACAAATATGACTCAGTCATTGTACATGCTGGTGTGAATGACCTGAGACATACCTCCCTGGACTACATGAAAAGAGACATAGAGGAGCTCTCTGATCATGTAGCCCAGGCTGGTATAACCCTGACCTTGAGCAGCATCTTACCCTCACCTGGAATGATGCCACAGTACAAAGACAAAATGATCGATTTTAACAATTGGCTAAAATTTTGGTGTCATTCAAAGGGGATCCAGTGTCTGTCAGCCTGGGATGACATGCTCGACAAGCCACGTTGCTTCTCTAGGGACGGCTTGCACCAGTCACCACTGGGCTTTCGGATATTGGCAAAGGCTCTTGCCACCCCCATAGTGCCTTTTATAGGCAAGGCTCAAAAGTCAAACCCACCCCCATAGACAGCACAAGGAACAAGAAACTAAGGGTAATGCTGCTAAACGCCAGAAGTCTTAACCTCAAGATGCACGCACTCGAAGCTCTCCTCAGTATGGAGAACATCGATATCTGTGCAGTGACAGAAACCTGGCTCAAGGCTCCAGAGAGCACCCCAGCACTACCAGGCTATACCTCATATCATGCTTTTCGGCCCCAAAACCCGGACCGAACCACAAAAGGAGGGGGAGTTTCCATATTTATCAAGGATATCCACACCTCCAGGTTAGTGGCATTGCATGAAGTATCGGAGACCATCCATGTGCAACTAACAGTGGGCAAGACTGCTTTTCAGTTTATAGCATCCTACAGACCACCCTCTCAAAGTCAGGAATCCCACTCTGCTTTCCTGAAAACATTGGAGAACATGAAGATCTCTCCGAATACCATTATATTGGGCGACTTCAACTACCCAAACATTGACTGGGAGCACTACTCAAGCCCCAGCACCATAGCCCAAAGGTTCCTGGAAATTATAAACTCAAATGCTATGGAACAACTAGTCACCACTCCCACAAGAGGAGACAACATACTAGACCTGATCATTACCAACATGAGGACTCTATGCTCCACACCAGAAGTATATCCCTCATTGGTAAGATCAGACCATAAATTAATTTCACTGGATGTCCACATCCCGACCCCACCCCAGCCCAGAAAACCACAGTGAAAAACTTCTCAAAAGCGAACTTCTCACTTCTCAAAACCGAAGTGGAATCCTTCAAGGCCCCAGGGCCAGTGGAAACTACGACCCAAACTGCAGAATCCTATATAAACGCATTCTACGGACATCTCCAGGAATGCATGGATCATGCTATCCCAAACAAAACCAAGACCCAATCATCCAAAGGCAGGCATCCAGTCTGGTGGACCCCTGCCATAAATAAACTGTACAACAGAAGAAGGAAGCTACTACATGATAGAGCAAAATCCCTAATAGGGAAGGCATCTCTGATCAGTACTAGCAAAAAATTACGATCCCTCATAAAATCCTCCAAGGCCAGCTTCGAGAGAAAAATTGCACAGGACACCAAAGACAATCATAAGGCTTTTTTCAGTTATGTTAGAAACCTGGGATGCAACTCCCAGACTTGTTCTGAGTTGATTCTAAACGACAAAAAATACACTGAACCCACAGACATCGCCAATATCCTGGCAGACAGGTTCAGTGCAAACTCCCCCCCCAAAAGAGCAAATATCTATCCCGGCAGAGGGCTGCCTCCTAAACATCTCTGATGCTCAGGTGAAGGCTGCCCTCTCCAAAGCAAAATACACTGCTTCCATGGGACCAGATGGCGTCCCAGGTTGCGTCCTACATGAACTCCAAGAGGAACTAATCCCTCAAATAAAACAGCTATACAATCTCAGCCTCACTACAGGATATGTGCCCACAGAATGGCGTACAGCAACAGTGGTCCCACTCCACAAAGGTGGAGCCTCTACGGACCCTGGAAACTATCGCCCCATAAGCCTGACTAGCTTAGTCTGCAAGGCTATGGAGAGGATCATCATGGAGCACATAAACAAAGACATTGGGGACCTACAGACACTTGATCCTACCCAGTTCGGCTTTGTCAAGGGTAGATCCTGCCTTTTGAACCTGGTTGACTTCTTCGAAACAGTCTCCAAAGCCATAGATGAAGGGAAGGTAGTCCACACAGCCTATCTGGACCTTGCAAAGGCATTTGATACATTACCCCACTCGGGCAGCATAGATAAGCTATCCAGCTTAAATATAAACCCCTATGTCACAAGATGGGTCGCAAAATGGCTCAAAGACAGAACCCACAGAGTGAGAGTTGCTGGAGCCATGTCAGACTCGAAACCGGTCACAAGTGGCGTCCCACAAGGTTCTGTCCTGGGACCACTCTTGTTCGGTATATACTTTTCCGAGGTACAGGCAAATGTGGGAGGACTATGGCTCACCAAGTTCGCAGACGACTGCAAACTGGGCGCCATAATCAACTCTCCAGCTGACACAAACATCCTTCAAAAAGGTCTCACAGAGACAGATAACTGGTGCCAGCGCCATGGTTTAAAGCTAAATGCCAAAAATGTATAGTCATACCCTTTGGCAAAAACAATGTGCCCACAAATTACCACATAGGCGGAAACCCATTAAGTACAGAGAAAGTTATTAGGGACCTGGGGACCCAAGTTGATAGCAATCTCTCCTTTGAAAACCACATTGCCAAAGTGGTTAGAAAGACCTTCTACATAGCCCACCTCATCACGAAGGGTTTCACATCTAGATCAAGAGAGGTAATCGTGCCCCTTTATTCATCCCTCATCAGGCCCATCATAGAATACAATGCCCCTTTTGGGATGTACCTTACCCGACACCTGCAGCAATTAGAAAGACCCCAAAAGTATCTCACCAAGAGGATCAAGGGTCTCAAACAAATGCCATATGCTGCTCTGTTAAAAAAAACTCCAGCTCTACTCAGTTGCATACCGCTTACTTCGAGGCGATCTATGCCTGACATACAAAGCTATGTCAAATACAGAATTAATGGACATGCTCCACCTCAGTAAATCTAAATTCCTTAGAGCCACACGCTCGAGGGACTTGAACCTCAGCACAGAAATAAATAGAACTTGCTGGAGGGACAGGTTCATAACGCAGAGGCTCCCTTCGCACTGGAATAGAATTCCAGTTCATGTGAGGCAGAGCACCTCACTGAATCTCTTCAAGAAGAATCTCGATAGGTGGATGGGGGATCGTAGGTTTGTCCCAGGGATTACTCCCGTGTCACTATTAGACAGAGGCACAGTAAACTAAACCTTAAAAAGGGCACAGTATACTCAAATCAAGGGGTGGCGTAAGCCATACAGAATCGGGCTAGGCTTATAATTGCCCCAGGGCAGATAGCCTAGTATGAACCTATGAACCTATGTCCCTCATGGATATGAGGGCTCTTCAACCAGTACCAGAAAAGGAAAAAGGACGAGGTTTTTATTCAGGACTTTTCCTGATACCCAGAAAAGACCATTTTTGGCATCCAGTACTGGATTTGTCGACTTTGAACACGTTCCTGGACATTCCAAAATTCAAAATGCTGACTTTACAACTGCTACTGTCTATGATGGGCAGAAACGTTTGGTTAGTGACTCTAGACTTAAAAAGAGCCACAAAATGAACCAGCACAAGGAAGAAAAATGCTTAAATCTTCTTTATTGTGGCAACTTCAAAAAATAACAAACTGCAACCTGGTTTCGGCTATATTCCCAGCCTTCCTCAGTGCAAATAGAAAATACAAATGGCACATCCTGGTTCTTCCTTATATAGCCAAAAATTTTTAAAGCAAGATCCACATGCTATAGCATCAGTATCAACATATTGTATTAAATTGAATGTTTAGAAATAACATCATATAGACAAAGTATGAGATAAAAAAACAAAAGACAACCAAAAAACTAGGCTGGCATTAATAGTTACATAATTGCATTAAGACCAGGTTTGAATAAAGCTCCTAACCTGGTGATCCATGAGGATTCCATATTATTTAATCTATTGTGCCAGCCAGCTTTCAAGGATCTATGCATGTAGATTTTGTCAATAATAGTAAATTTAAATTGGGCAGTTTTATGGGTCATAGTATGTTTATATAGAGCATTTGAAATTTTGCAATTTCTAATAGCACTAAGATGTTCATTTATCCGAAATCTTAATGGTCTAGATGTTTCACCTACATAAAATGAAAAGCATGTGCATGTGGCCAAATAGATGACCCAATCCATGCTGCAGTTACCAAAAACTTTTATCTGGTATATCTTAGCAGTATTCATGCTAGTGAATTCTGTAGTTTTGTCTATATATCTGCATGCACTACAATGGCCACAAGGGAAACAGCCTATCAATGGGTCACCAAATAATGTTGTCTGAATTGGTATGAGTGGATTGTACCTTTTATAATGTGTAAAATGAGAGTTTATGGTTCTACCTCTGCGATAGGAAAAAACACATCTTTCAGGTAATATCTCATGCAGGTGTTCATGAGCCCGCAAAATCTCCCAATGATTATTGATAATCTGTCTAAAAGAATCTGTATTGCTACCAAATGTAGTTACAAACCTAATTGGTTGAGATATGCTGGGTTCATGACCTGGATGTTTGTACTTTAAAAGTTCTGACCTGGGCATATTTCTAACTTGATTCCTAGTTTGTGTAATGCGATGTTTATTACACCCCCTACTTGTGAATCTATCTGCCAGATCTTCTCCGCATATAGAATGGGATTCTTGAGATGAACAAATACGTTTCATACGTAAAAAGTGTGATTTGGGGATGTTGTTGATGATGTGGCGGGGGTGATAACTAGTAGCATGCAGAAGTGTATTATACTGTGGAAATTTCCTATGAACACGAGTGGCTAGAGTATGATCAGCCTGTCGAGAAACTATTACATCCAAAAACACTATTTCCTGATGTTGTATAGTTAAGTTGAACTGAATATCCCATGTGTTATTATTCAGGTATGTTACAAATTTATCTGCTAGACTCAAATCACCCCGCCACACCATCCAACAGTCATCCAGGTACCTTCTCCAAATATCTAGTTCATCCCTATAGATATTGTTATGAGAGTCATATATATATTGTTCCTCATAGAATCCCATAAACAAATCTGCATATATGGGAGCAAAGGATGCTCCCATAGCTGTACCCCTGACTTGCCAGTATGCTTGTCCTTCAAAATAAAAGATGTTCTTTGTTAAAACATATCTGGTCAATTGGATTAAAAAGTTATTAAATCCCGGGGTATATAGTTTAGATCTATCCAGCCAATATGCAACAGCCGATAACCCAGTATCATGTGGGATGCTGGTATAAAGACAAGTCACATCCAAAGTACATAACCACCAGTCAGCTTCCAGTTGTGTGTCTTGGACAATGTTAAGAAATTCCGATGTATCTTGCAACCTGGATCTAACCAGGGATAGTAATGGTTTCAAATAATATGTGAGAAAGGCAGATAGAGGCTCAGTGAGTGATCCATTCCCTGATACAATGGGCCTACCAGGTGGACATGTTGGATGTTTATGAATCTTGGGAAGCAAGTATAGATATTGAGCTCTCGGGTCAGAAACTTTCTATAGCTTACATGTGTGTTTATCAATAATACCTTCCTCGGTGGCTAAATCCAAAAATGAATCAATATGCGTCTTGAAATTAGATGTTGGATCCACCACCAACTGGATATAGAACCTAGGATCAGAAAGTTGTTTAATGGCTTCTGCTTGGTACATAGACCAATCCATTACTACAATCCCTTCCCCCTTGTCAGCTGGTACAATAACTATATTGTGATTTGAACTAAGATCATGTAGCGCTTGTCGTTCTTGGAAAGTTAAGTTATGTCTCCTAGGTTGATAGCCCAAGGAAAAATGTAAATCCTTAGTGACACATTCCTTAAATATGGCTACATGCTTGTCCATGGGAGGTTGAAAGTCTGATTTACCAAATGTGAACCCAGTTGATCTTTGAGACTCGTCAGAATCTGAAAAAAATATTTTAAGGTTAATCAGCCTGCAAAAATCATTAAGTTCGTTGACCAATGTATGTTCTGGAACAAAAAATGTAGGCACAAAATTTAGACCCTTATTGAGTAGTTTATTATGGGCAGCTGACAATTCAAAGGAAGAAATGTATGCACATTATTTATTGCTTCACAATTTTCTGTAACAACATTTCCAAGCTTTGCGCCCTTTTTTCTGTGTTTTCTACCACCTCTGTGTGTCCTAGGTCTAAAGGGTCTGCCGATTGTTTTCTTTTGGCAACTGGGGAATCCTGGTTGGAAGGAAATTCATAATCCGTGGCAGAAGATGTATCATCCTCTGAAGTGCCACTGGTTGTTTGGTTGTTCTTTCTTAATATGGACCTGGGCCTTTTCTTCCTATTGTTGGTTTTGTAGCTAGAATCCATAAATCTGACATTTTTCTGAGTGACAAAGGGTTTTCCCTTTTCGTAATCAGCCATATCGCGGTTAATTTTATGTGTTTTCTTTTTAATGAGTTGCTCCTCTAGTAAGGCTAGATCTTTGGCAAGATTGGTTAAGTAATTATTGTAAAAGTCTTCCGACTCATAAACTTGAGCCTCCAGACAATTGTTATATATTTCAGTGGTTTGTGAATCAATCATGCATTCATAATATGAAATGAGAGTGTCAACAAATAACATAGAGGCTTGATGTTGGGTTTCAGCCCAGTCATTAGACAACTGTTGATCAATCAATCCCACTAATGGCTGAATACGAATTCTAAGTCCTCGGAGTGTGACATTTTTTTAATTTGTAGGCCTTAAATAACCTAAGGTGCCAAATATTGGCTCTTAGAGCCCTCATGTTTCTAGTTATTTTCTGAAACAGTGCACCACAGAGATGTTTGGCATCCCCTTTGTTGGTGTTTGAATCCCTAATACCTGATGAATTCAAACCAAAAACCTCCAGATTATCTCTGTCTGCAGATAACCCTTTTAAAATACCTTTAAGTTCCATATCGATACACTAATCTATGAGGTTTTAAACTAGAAACAAATGAGAGAAAATTTTAATCAAATAGTATTCCCATACAATGTTATTCCCAAAAATTGTATAAACACAATATTGATAATATAGAAAAAAGTTACATCTTGGGAAAGTTATGCATTACAAATTGCCTATAAACCATTTTTGTGTTGGACATACGGTTGTCAAATATCTGACGTGTGGTTATATCCAAAACCAAAATATGTAGAATATGAACATAAATAGTGCATCAGAAGGGTCAAATATCAAAATCTGCTCTTGAAAAATGTACAACACGAAGAAATATGTAATAAAACAATGTATAGAGATGACCAATAAGTATGGCACGTAGCCAGCATTTTTTTCAACTACATATAATCCACCATGAAGCTTATAATACCATTAGCTTCAAATGCATCTACTGATGCCAATACATAATAGGTTCATAGGTTCATACTAGGCTATCTGCCCTAGGGCATATATAAGCCTAGCCAGAGTGTGTTTGGCTTTCGCCACCCATTTTAAATTAATTTTGCTGTGCCCTTTTTCGAGGTTAGTATACTGTGCCTCTGTCCAACAGTGACACAGAAGTGATACCCGGGGTAAACCTACGATCTCCCATCCACTCATCAAGATTCCTCTTGAAGATAGTCAATGAGGGACTCTGCCTAACCTGGACTGGGATTTTATTCCAGAGTGAAGGGAGCCTCTGGGTTATGAATCTGTCCCTCCAGCATGTCCTATTTAATTCAGTGTTGAGGTTCAAGTCTCTCGAGCGCTTGGCTCGATGGGATGTGGATTTTCTGAGGTGCAGCATGTCCATTAATTCCGGGTTGGACATGACTTTATACATCAGGCACAGATCGCCTCTGAGCAGGCAGTATGCCACTGAGTAGAGCTGGAATTTCTTTAACCGGGCAGCATATGGCATCTGTTTGAGCCCTTTGATCCTCTTGGTGAGGTACTTTTGGGGTCTTTCCAGTTGCTGCAGGTGTCTGGTAAGGTACATCCCAAAAGGGGCATTGTACTCAGTTATGGGCCTGATGAGGGATGAGTAAAGAGGCACGATGACCTCCCCTGATCTAGATGTGAATTCCTGCATGATTAGGTGGGATATATAAAATGTTTTTCTAACCACTTTGGCCACATGGTTGTCAAATGAGAAATTGCTATCAACTTGGGTCCCCAGGTCCCTAATTACTTCTTCCGTACTTAATGGATTACCACCTATGTGGTAATTTGTGGGCACTTTGTTTTTGCCAAAGGGGATGATTATACACTTTTTGGCGTTTAGCTTGAGGCCATGGCTCTGGCACCAGTTGTCTGTTTCTATGAGGCCCTTTTGGAGGATGCTTGTGTCAGCTGGAGAGTCGATTATGGCACCCAGTTTGCAGTCATCTGTGAACTTGGTCAGCCACAGTCCTTCCGTGTTGGCCTATACCTCCGAGAAATATATACTGAACAAGAGAGGTCCCAGGACTGACCCTTGTGGGACGCCACTTGTAACTGGTTTGGAGTCTGACATGGCTCCAGCAATTCTAACCATGTGGGTTCTGTCCTTGAGCCAGTTTGCAACCCATCTAGTGACATAGGGGTTTATATTTAAGCTGGTGAGCTTATCTATAATGCCTGAGTGGGGTATTGTATCGAAGGCTTTTGCGAGGTCCAGGTAGGCTGTGTGGACCACCTTCCCCTCGTCAATGGCCTTGGTGACTGTTTCAAAGAAATCGACCAGGTTTAAGAGGCAGGATCTGCCCTTAACAAAGCCGAACTGGGTAGGATCCAGTGTCTGTAGGTCCCCAATATCTTTATGAAGTCCATGATGATCCTTTCCATAGCTTTGCAGACCAAGCTAGTCAGGCTTATGGGGCGATAGTTTCCAGGATCCGTTGAGGCACCACCTTTGTGGAGAGGGACCACTGTTGCTGTACGCCACTCTTTGGGTACATATCCTGTAGTAAGGCTGAGATTGAACAGTAGTTTTATGTTTGGGTTTAGTTCTTCTTGGAGTTCGTGTAGGACGCAGCCCGGGACACTGTCTGGTCCCATTGATGCTGTGTTTTTTGCTTTGGAGAGGGCGGCTCTTAAACATCTGAGATGTCAGGGGGGGCAGTACTCTGCTGGGATAGATATTTGCCCTTTTGGTGGGGAGGGTGGGCGAGACGTTTGCGCTGAACCTGTCAGCTAGCATGTTGGCAATGTCTATGGGTTCGGTGTATTTTTTGTCATTTTGGACTAATTCTGAGCATATCTGGGAATTCCCACCCAGGTTACTAACATAACTAAAGAAAGCCTTGTGATTATCCTTAGTGTCCTGTGCAATTTTTCTCTCGAAGCTGGCCTTAGACGATTTTATGAGTGCCCGTAGTTTTTTGCTAATACTGATCAGAGATGCCTTCCCTTTTTGGGATTTTGCTCTGTCATGTAGTAGCTTCCTCCTTCTGTTGTATAGTTTGTTTATGGCTGGGGTCCACCAGACAGTACGTCTGCCTTTGGAGGATTGGGTCTTGGTTTTATTTGGGATTGCATGATCCATGCATTCCTGAAGGTGTTCATAGAATGCGTTTATAAAGGATTCTGCGGTCTGGGCCGTATTTTCCACAGACCCGGGGGCTTTGAAGGATTCCACCTCGATTTTGAGGAGTGTGAATTTTGCTTTAGAGAAGTTTTTCACTGTGGTTTTCTCTGGGCAGGAGGTGGGGTCAGGATATGAATATCCAGTGAGATTAGTTTATGGTCTGATCTTACTAGTGAGGGATACACTTCTGGTCTGGAGCATAAAGTCCCCATGTTGGTGATGATCAGTTCCAGTATGTTTTCCCCTCTTGTGGAATAACAGGAAGGCTTGTATTATGATCATATGGCCGACTTTCGTCTCTGCCAAAAATATATATAGACAACAGAAAAATATAAAATATTCGCTTGGCGGATGTTCAGCCAAAATATAGTACAAAAAATTGTGTATATCCGTTAAAAATTGACCACCTTCATACAAGCCAATAATGCCATATATTGCAAATCTGCCATTAGTTGCATTCCTTCATGACCAGCCCTATATATTCCAGTGTCAACAGAAAAAGAGCAGAAATCAATAAAAGACCCTGTTGCACTTAATAAACTAAACCATATACCATAAAACAATGTTTTATGCTATTTAGAATTTATAACCTACAAGTCAGAATCCGACATCCAGTACTAATCCAAAATATTAGAATATGAAAAAATGGTAAATGCACATTATCCAAGTCTGTAATCAAAGAAACATGAATCATGCTAAATGTATATGCAGTGGTTGATAACATGAAACAAAAACCATCCTAGATCTAACATATAGGTAAGAATAAATCCACAAAATCTGCTGCAAAGCGTTCTGATATATAATGATTGGAAAAATCCAGTCAAAAAATAAAATAAGATGTGTTTTTTCCTATCGCAGAGGTAGAACCATAAACTCTCATTTTACACATTATAAAAGGTACAATCCACCCATACCAATTCAGACAACATTATTTGGTGACCCATTGATAGGCTGTTTCCCTTGTGGCCATTGTAGTGCATGCAGATATATCGACAAAACTACAGAATTCACTAGCATGAATACTGCTAAGACATACCAGATAAAAATTTTTGGTAACTGCAGCACGGATTGGGTCATCCATTTGGCCACATGCTTTTCATTTTATGTAGGTCAAACATCTAGACCATTAAGATTTCAGATAAGTGAACATCTTAGTGCTATTAGAAATTGCAAAATTTCAAATGCTCTATATAAACATACCATGACCCATAAAACTGCCCAATTTAAATTTACTATTATTGACAAAATCCACATGCGTAGATCCCTGAAAGCTCGCTGGCACAATAGATTAAATAATATGGAATCCTCATGGATCACCAGGTTAGGAGCTTTATTCAAACCTGGTCTTAATGCAATTTGCCAACCTAGTTTTTTGGTTGTCTTTTGTTGTTTTTTTATCTCATACTTTGTCTATATGATAAATATGATGTTATTTATAAACATTCAATTTAATACAATATGTTGATACTGATGCTATAGCATGTGGATATTGCTTTAAAAATTTTTGGCTATATAAGGAAGAACCAGGATGTGCCATTTGTATTTTCTATTTGCACTGAGGAAGGGTGGGAATATAGCCGAAACCGGTTTGCAGGTTCCAGTTTGTTATTTTTTGAAGTTGCCACAATAAAGAAGATTTAAGCATTTTTCTTCCTTGTGCTGGTTCATTTTATGGCTCTTTTGGATGGTTTGTTGAACCGTGCGCTGGTTCCACCGTGCGTGTCAATGGTTTGTTCCAGAGTGACTTTTCATACATGCTGGGGACGCCTGGAAGGAACAGCATTAATATTTGTGGCTTTATGCTCATTTTGGTTCATTCCTGTACTCTATGATATATTTGGGCATTTTATGCTTTGAGATATGTGGTTTGTGTACACTGACTGATTGGACATCTTTGAAATCTTTTTTTGGTGATTTATGTTATCCTACATGGCAGTCTGTAATCAGCGGCCCATTTGTCAGCATGCCATTAGTGTTTTTTGTGGTGTATAGCAGATTCATCGTTCAAGCCTTTTGTTCGAGGTTACCACACTATTATTATTATTTCCACGAATTTACAGGTACGAAGGTCTTATTTTCTATTGGAAACATCTTTAATATCTGAGTGGCCCATTAACCGTCAACTTGTGGAATTATCACTTTTTGTCATATGGAACATACTAATATTTGAATGGATTGGGGAG